>NC_052532.1:9117245-9285812 GCF_016699485.2 Gallus gallus | reverse complement strand
CTTCCACTGAAGTTGATGACAAGAGCTTCAGGTTCCATATCTAAAATTCAGTACACTGTCAACACAGAAATGTTTAGTTTCCCAGACTTATTACAGTAGCTGTATGTAAACTGGCTGCCTCTGCTCTTCTGGAATCACACCATCCCTGCCTGTAGAGCAGCACACACTTACACAAAGTGAAGATCTAACTTTCATTTGCTCTTGAGCAAAGGGAAAACAATTAGATGGTACATAACAGCCAGATTGGGCTGTAGCAATATTTCCTGGCTAACGAGCATGACCTCAATGAATTTTGTAATTATGAAGTCTAAATACTGGGATTTTGTATGAGTGACACTGCAAACCTTTAGGGATTCTGAGCATTATTCTGAATAAACAGAAGCTTAAACTCTGGATGGCCAAACCAATCCTTTCTCATACAGGGTGTTGCCTGAAAAAATGCTGAGAAAGAATCCCTCCTCTGGGACATATAACTACTACACAGACCATTTCCCAAGGGAAGGGCATGAACAGATGGTTGTAAATGTTCTGGCTTCTTTCCCCAGGAGCCTTACTCCAGACTCCCCAGGACTCTTTGCTTGAAGATGGATTGAGCAACTGCAGGGCTCCGCTTTTCTTGACAAGTAGCCGAGGAGTGCAGCTCCTGCTCCAAGGAGAAAGGAAGCACATGGTTCTGCTGTAGTCTCAGCTGTCCATCAACTTCTGTTTTAGGCTGAAGAATTTGGCTCTGAGGAAGTGTGTTTAAATTCATCCTATCCTCTGGTGGATAACAAAAGCCATGCCTGTGTTACCTTGTGTAGCAGAGTAAATAATCACTGGAAGGCTGGCAATTATAGTTAAACTGAGGGCAACATTTTAGAGAGAAGAAAAAGCTGATGGTTTCCTGGCTCTGAGTTTTGTATATTTCTCTACATTTATTGCTCTGTTGAAATGTTTCCTCAGACCAGAATGATGCAACACATAATCTCTTGTTCAGCTGAAACCGTAGATGGCACAGAATACAGGGAACACAGTTCTAATCAAAGAAAATAAGAGTAGACATTGGATCTGATCAGGCAGTCTGGTTATTTTATAGCTATCCCGGCTCTGAAGGAAACAGATCTCTTTCCAAGCAGAACCTGTTAGAATGCAGACATTTTTTGACAGACTAGAAGTCTGCATTTGTTTGATCTTAACCAACAATCCAAATGTATATCAACAGAAAGAAAGCACACATCTGCCACAGCAGGCATGTTTACAATCATTTTAATGACACCATTAGATTCTGTTTGCCAGTGTTCACTTATTTCAGACTTTTATACAAAAAACATGTGAGATAACTTTACCACCTGTGCACAATGGAAACAATCCATTTAAATGAATAATATTAATGGCAATACATAACTCAGTAGTTTTGCTCTGCTCATCAAGATAATGATGGGAGCACAATCATATTTACCCACCATACACAGAGCTTTTGTGTTCTTCAATAATGTTTCCCCTCAATCAAGACTGTGCTAAGAATTACTCCAAACAGAACTTCACGTGCTTGAAAAATAAACAAACATGTTCTAAAGCTAGGCAATTTTAGAAAGTTTTCATGTGAAATGTGGTATTAATTTTAAACAAGAAATCCAGTCTTAAAAGACAACTGAAAACATCTACTCACTATGTTAAGCTCCTCTGGATTGAAGTGTTTTAAGAAAGCTGAAGGACTTGTCTTTGAAAGCTTGATGTTGTTCTCACTTATGTCATTGGGAAAAATCCTGATAGTTTCTAGAGAGCAATATAAATTAAGAGTAAATATAGTTGGTGTCAGACAAAAACTCAGTAAGACTAAGGTGCAGTAACAGCCTTTCCCATGATACAATTCTCGATGTTGTACTTTTTAATGCAAGTGCACATTTATTTTGCTCACTCAGCTCCTCACTGTATGTTTGCTAATCTCCCAGAACCTCAGGCACCAACTACACCTTACTGCACAAGATCCTGCACAGCAAAATAACAAAAAAATCCTAGCATCTAAGACACAAAGAGCTTAGCTTCAAATCCACAAGAGTGTTTAATTCTCATCAACTGAATATTTATAGCCTAATTATCTAAAATGTAATTAGCACACCTTCTGGAAAGAGAACTGAAAAGGGGATTACATGTGATAGTGCTGAGATGTTGGTAGATGTCTACTATACAAGCCAAAATTTTACAAGTCAGAAAATCACACTACAAACACACAACCTGAGTCTGTACGGCTGCTTTGCTCAAGGGCACCAAAGAAAACTGTCGTAAGACAAACAGCAGCAATGAGAGTGTGAACTGTGCACAGGTCACGTGCCCAGTGTAGTGCATATCTCTGGGAATTCAGCTGGAAGCAGAGCTATGCTAACACATGGTAACTGTTGATATGAACACAATTTACAAAAATTCATTAGCCACAGAGGTAAATTCATATAAAGTGCACTTCTTTCACTTTTTAGCTTTACTAAATGAAGTTCCAGTGTAAAATGTTCTGAGGGAGCCAAAAACTCTTCCAACCCTTTCAAATTGTGTTCATTATAGCTAGGCTAAAATGTGATAAAGCTGTCTTTACATCATACTTTCAGTATTGTTTTCTTTCTTCCTCTTCTTACATTTCTAGCAGGTAACACCACTTGTACAAGCTTGGGAAATGAGATATGCCTCCAATCAAACTTTTTATTCTGAAATAATGACCATGCAAAATGCAAGATGGGATTTTACAATATTGTTAAGATTTGTAACTAAAGCTATGAATAATAAAGTAGTAAAAATAAATATTAAAATATACTCCTCAAATACATCATAAAACTTTTCTGCAATTGGTGTATTCAGTTACTGACTTTGAACATACCAGAGAACTGCAGGAGGTAACATTTGCAAGCAGATTTGCAAAATCATAGCATTATTCAACATCATGGACTATATACAGTGCTTTGGAAGCGTCAAAGTCACTGTTACAACAAAACATTTATGTGAAAAGTCAGGCATGTATCTAAGTACCACTGAGCTATATGAAAATGAATTAAAACAGGATTTGAGCATCTACTTAAATTTAAGCACAGTGTTTAGCACCATGCTGAACTGGGCTCTATAACATTTATATACGCCAAACAATCAATAAGCCACTCTTGAATGTTTAAAGATGCTTGATATTTCACAGGTGGGTAGTTAAATCAAATGGATTTTTATTTTCTTCAAGCTGTTTTTATAAGGAGAACTTTATACACACTTCACTGAGAAAGTTTAGCAAGCTGAGCTGTGACACATGCGGTGTGTAAACCAGGTGCTTATTATTAGCCTGCTTATTGTGTACATAGGATTCATCATGAAGTTGGATTGCCCATCACCAAGTTGTATGCAGTAACAAGTACAGTGCATGTAGATCATAGTTTTGCATTTCATCTAATAACAAACCATTTTAAGTAGAAGGATGGCATACAATAGCAATACTCAGTGCTCTGACACTCTGGCTCTGTGGTTCCAATCACCTCTGGAGATTTTCTAGTCCAACCTACTGACTGATCATGGCTGGTGATGTCAAGAACCGTGTCCATTTGAGGTCTGAATATATTAAAGAATGTAGAATTTACAGCCTTGTTTCATCCACCTGCTTGAGACTTCACCTACCCTTACAGGAAAAGTGTTTTCTTTCAGATAAAATTTCCCATTTTTGGCTAATGTTCCTTGCCTCTTGTCTTGCCACTAGGCACTGTTGGGAAGAGCTTGACTCCATCTTTGTCACTGCCCACATCATGTATTTATACACACAAGTAAGATCCCCGTGAGCTTTCTCTTCTTCAGGCTGAGCAAACCCAGCTATCTCTGCCTCATGTTAAGACAGATGCTGCAGTTGCTTAATCATCTTTGTAGCCCTTTGCTGGATTTGCTCTTGTAAATCTATATGTTTCTTGTACTGAGGAGAGCAGAACTTGATCAGCACTCCAGATTGCTCTCACTAGCGTAAAACAGTAGGGAAAGATGACCACCCTTGACCTCCTGGCAGTGCTCTTCCTAATGCAGTCAAGGAGTTTCTTGACCTTTTCTGACATAAAGGTACACTGCTGGCTCACATTAAGTTTGTTGTACTCATGAGAGTACAAGATTATTTCTCACCATGGACAAGATGTGGCATTTTACTTTCTTGAACTTCAGGATTTTGGGTAATTTCTTCAGTCTGCTAAGACATCCATGAATGGCAGCACAGATCTAGTGTGCCAGACAATCCTCCCAGTTTTCTATTGTCTGCAAACCTGCTAAAGTTGCACTTATTCCCACCACTCAGATCATACAGGAACAATTAGTAATTTAGCAGTACTGTATCAGTATTTGGATACACCATTTGTGACTGGCTCTGGCTGGAGTTCATGTTGTTGAGGACAAGCCTTTGATCCTGAAAGTTCAATTTTCAATCTCCCTCACTGTTCACTTATATATACTTCATCAATGTTTATATGACGATGTTGTTAGAGACATCATCAAAAGCCTTATCAGAGTCAAGATAAACAAAATTCACTGTTGTCCTCTCATCCAACACGCTGGTCATCTGGCTATGTCAGTAGAAGTCAATCAGGCTGATTAAATGTGATTTCCCTTTTGTAAATCCACACTAAGTACTCATGTACATCTTATCCTTCACATGCCTGGAAATAATTTCCAGGATAAGTTGTTCCACCATCTTCCCAAGGACTGAGGTGAAGCTAGACTGCCTGTAGTTCCTTGAGACCTCCTTCTTGTCCTTAGGTTAAAGAAGGACATTTTCTTTTCTTCCAGTCCACAGAGGCCTTTTGCTTTTGGTATAAAGCTGTAGAAGCCCATCTTGTCTTTTGATACAGGGGCACTTTTGGCTTTTTTTTCTCAGCCCCATGCCTGAACACTTGGACTATATATCTATACTTCTGCTGGTCTCTCTGCATCTACTTCCACATCTTGCATACTTCCTTTTTTTTTTTTTTTTTTTTGTCTGAGTTCAGTCAGGAGGTGCTTACTCAAATATGCATTTATCTTTCACTTTTGCTTGATTTCCTGGTCACTGGGATGAGCATTCTAAGGTTTGAAGAAAGTCATTCTTGAATATCAACCAGCTCTCCTGGACTTTTCATTTCTCTTGTGGAATGCTTCCAAACAGATCCCTGAAGAGGCCAAAATCCGATCTCCTGAACTCTAGAGCAGTGATGATGCTTATGGACCTGTTTCTCCATGCAGGATCCTAGATTCCTCCATCTCTCAGTAACAAACTTCCAGTACTGGCAACTTATTTACAGCCAATCATCCTCAGTCATGCTAAGTAGAAATGATAACTACTAAAAATCCTCTTATTTTCTTGTATCAGTATTCTGCGGTTATCCACTGCTACACTGCCCATGAGTTGAAACGTGTGCTTTTAGTATAGGGCACTGCTTTGTATGTTTTTGTGGTTAATCAATATTTTAAACTACAGAATGTGATTTCCTCTCATGGAAGATGTGATTTGCAAATGTCGCATGAAGAACAGAGTTTCTTTCTCATGTCTTTTTTTGTTTTTTTCTTTCGAAAAAATACAGCCATTTTGGGTGATGGAAATAAGAGTTTATTCTAACCTCTAACATAGTTTTTCATCAGCTATAAAAAAATTATTCAATTACTGTGGAAATAAATGTTTCTAATAAGTTTTTGAAACAATTTATTGAGGTTCTAAGTGGGAAAAGTCATAATATTATGATAGAAACGTCTTCCTTACTGAATAAATAAAAATAGAAAAAGAATATATAAATGAAAAGTAAAGTGAAATACCACATGGATCCAGGAAATCCACGTCTAGTACCATTTACAAGATAAAATTGCCCTGAAGCTATCTTTGTGCCTATTTTTGAAGAGTTTTGAATATCAGAGTGTGGAAAATGTGGAACTAAAATACACCCCATGCTTAAAGATGTATTTTTCTTATGTCCTCTGCAGAATGAAAGATTTTTAGTGACTAGTTCTCTTTCTCCTTTCCTTTTCCCTTTCCCTTTCTCTCTTCCCTTGTTTCTATTTCTTTGCCAACACTCATTAAAAGCTTTACTCTCCAGAAGAAATCATTATTATTTGTTTCATACTTTGTACTGTGCAGATATCCACCAAAGACTCCTGACCTCTGTATATACTTCACAGAAGTGTAGCAGGAAACAAATTTTTTTACTAAGACCTTGCAAGTTCAAAGTGCACAAATGCCTGTTATGCTGATAGTTGTCAATATACCTTGTAAAAATATAGGCTCTAAATCACCCACTTTGTCTTTTGGAGCAAATATCTTGAATTTCCTCAGAAAATACAGTCCTCTGTTCTGGACCTCAAGGAAAATGTGCAATACTTTTGAATAAGAATCAGATGCAAATAGATTGTAAGGAATGATTGAACTATTGATTCTTATGGACAATATCAATATCTGTATATGCAACCTAGTAAATACCGAATCTGTGTAGTCAATATAGAGGAATGTGTGGAAGGATCCATGAAACTGTTTTTCCAAGATATTGATGATAATGGCATGGGTAGGACTACACTTTTCATTTATTCTGTCATTGAGTTGAGTCACATTAATGTAAGGCTGAGTTTACAAGATGGTCAAAGGCCCATTCCTGAAATGTCCCTTTCCTAGCAAAAGGAGGTGAAAATTACCATCATTTTGTGAATTTATCCTACATAGAGTACAGCTGGGATGAAATCAGGAGTAAGGAATCCAAGCCTACAGCATTCTTTATGAAAGAGTATTTAACTCCAGGGAAAGGACACAGTTAAAGTAAATACAGAGCACAAGACTAAGACTATAAGAATTTCTCTGTTCCAAAGCAGAAGAGAACCGGAGAGGTATTTTTATTTGTCCCTCCCTGCCCTCATTGTCCCTCCCTATGCTAAATAAATGCATATGACTGAGAAAGAAAAGACTAAAAATGAAATAAAATAAATAAAAACAAGAAAAAAAAACCCACAAATAAACAGACTAGAAATAGAGCCAGAAAAAAAATAAAAATAATTTTTACACAACTTGTCCATAGAACCTATCCAATTACTGAAATCAGTAAACCTTAGCAAGCAGCATATGAGCATAGGGAGGTTTTGAGCCGCCTGGTTCACAAGGTGCCAGCTTCAAGGCATGTTTAGAATCTGGGTCTGCAATAAAAACCCTTTTCCTTTATCAGTGTGAATTATAAAAAAGTTCTATGTCAGTGCTAAGTTTAGACTCAGACCCGAATCCAGATTCAGGTAAAGAGTCTTGGCACCTCTGTATGCTGAGGAAATCTGGAAGATGGAAAGCAAAATCTGTTCCACATAGTGTTATCCAAATGCCACATAAAACTTCCACTGGAAAAATCATAAACTTATTTTTTTCCTAAATAAATTGAGATATACGTTCTTTCCAGTCATATGTTTTCTCCTAAGCAGCAGAAAACATCTGGATTATACCAGATACATAACCCTTTAGTAATGTATTCTTGATTTCTATCAAAGAAAAGAGTATCGGGAGTAAGTTAATTGGAGTCAAAGTAACATCATATGATGTACCATAGAAGATGAAATATGTAGGGGAAAGAATTTTCTTTAAACTGCAGTCTATCCAGATCATGGCCTCTCCATCTAAAGCAGCCATGTTTTCTTGTGTCTTTATATTCCATATTAGTTTCTTTCAAACTTTCCATATTCTATAAAATGTCTGCACCAAACCCTGAGATGTTCTTCCCTCTTTAAAGAACCACAATGGCTCTTTTCTTTTTTAACTGTGCCTGGCATATGTTGAAAGGTATCTTCTAAGATTTCATTTATGATAGCTCAAAAATGTATGTCTTGCTAAGACTACAAAGCAAGCTAATGGTTTTAAAAGCACAGCGATGAAAAGCCTGGCAGGGGAGTCTGCGCTAACTACATACACGGATCATGGGAGAGGGTAGAAGAGGTCATTTCTCTCTTCCTCTCTCTCTCTCTAGTTTAGATTCAGAATCAGTTCAGGTCGCATTGGTTACAGCCAATTGCACAGTGGCATTCTTTGCCATTCGTCCTTATCCAAATCCTTAATTATGGGCTACACAATCAGAGCTGGAACGAGAAGTCGCAGCCCTATATTGTTCCCTGGCAAGTGCTTAGCAAAAAGGCAGGAATCTGATACTTGGTCACAGTTTGCAAACACTGTGGCTAAACCACCTGAGAGGGTCACATTTTTACATTCTGAGACAATTTATTAGTAACGGTGCTTGTCACTTGGAAATCCCCTCACAGCTCCTTCTGCTGTGTAGGCTATCTGAAAGCGGATTTTGCTCAGCAGAGGTTTAAGTAGGAGGCAAATAAAATATGTGAATCACCCACTACAAACAATTTAAAAGAGAGCAGAGAAGCCTCATCCATTCCTTAAAAGTTGTCTGTTAAGTGTTTCAAATCCTCAGCCTAGTGACAGACCCTCAGAGTAGGAAAAAATCCTATCTGGAAGATGCTTTCATTCCTAGAACCAGATGGGCTTGATGCAAACTTGAATGATGTTTGTATACATATGTATAATCTCCTATTGACTTCAAGAGACAAAAGAGAAATCATATGTTTTTCTTGTATCACCTATATGCTAAACACCACCTATATGCAATTAACTTTACAAGCCACAGAGAAATGTAGAAACACCAGTCCAACATCAGACACCTACATCAACTTTATTTCTGCTTCATCTAAACAAAGTAATGTAACTGTAAAACAGTCAAACAAGAATACTTCAGTAAAATTCAGTTTACATTTGGACACAAGTTCTTCAAGTCCTAGGATCTCCCTCTCATTCTGTAGCATCAACTCAGTAAAAATAATCATGTTAGATTAACAGGTCTGCTGCAGATGAGGCTACTAGAGTTTTCTGAAGTCAAGGAAACATTGGCTCAGCTGAAGGTTATTCTGTTCATGAAATCATTTCCCAGAAGGGCCTTGCACTTCTGCAAAGTGTATCCAGATACACTGTGCTCAACTCATTTTTCTAAATTGTTATAAAGACCTGAAATAAATAAATTTTAACTCTCTCTAAAGAGCACACCAAAAATAAGATAAAGCCATATGTCTCATATAATTTTGGCAATATTCTTTCTCAGGAATAGTATCTCTGTAGTCATTTGTCTTTTTTTTAAATCAGGTGCTTTTTCTTTTCATGTTCTTCTGGCTACCATTCAGGAATTTATCATTTTATAACTTTTGTTTTTATAACAAGACACTGGGTATTACCATCCAGGCAATACAACATTCGCCTTTTCCATAATCAAGCTATTTAACACAGCTTTTTAAGCTCATGTCATTCCCAGAAGATTATATGGGTGACTTGAAAGCTGTGAATAAGGGAAATTAAGGTAAGGGCTGTAACACAAACAGAAAAGAAATACAAGTTCTAAGAGGTGACAGAATTTCAAAGTGCATTTTGAAAGAAAATGTTATCAGAAATTTTGACTGTATATTAAATTTCAGAGTAGAATAAAAAATCAATCTTTAAATGAAAAAGATAAAAAGAGAGAAGTACAAAGAACAGATATGATACTTATTTTCTCCAAATATTAGTGGAAAAAAAAATAGTTCTGGAAAAAAAAATATTGTGGCAGCAGGAAGAGAGTAAAAATTTGTGTGCTGTAGTGAGCTTCCTTTTTGCTCATAAGCAGCAAGGTTAATCTCTCCTACACGTAAACATAATTTGACATAGCATTGACTTAATGACAGACATAATTCTAATTGGAGAAAGGAGTTTGCATGCTGCTCTTTAGAATATTTTTCTCTTTGTTCTCAGTGCCAAAATGGATGAATTCTTAGTGTTAAATATCCCTCATGCCACACAGTATTTTTGAATTGACTATTGCAACAAAACCTTTAACATACATTACAGAGTTTAATCTTTGTCCCCGAAAACTAATGGGAATTTTTGCCATTGATATGAATTGGAATTCAGTTTGCTACAAAAGAGGAGATCACTTGAAAAAAGTAATATGTATTTGATTTGGACTGTGACCAGTTACACAATCCAGAATCCTTTATGATGTATACAGCTGAGAACATAGTACTTCACAAGGAACTCTGCTTGATTCGAGTGTGCAGTCAGACAACACGCAGAAAACCAGAGGTTCCTGGTGACTGAACTTTTGTGTATGGAAAGAACTGCAATGGTGATTAGAAAACAAATTTTGACCCCTATATTAGTTGAAGGAAGGAAGGAAGGAAGGAAGGAAGGAAGGAAGGAAGGAAGGAAGGAAGGAAGGAAGGAAGGAAGGAAGGAAGGAAGGAAGGAAAGAGAGAGAGAGAGAGAGAGAGAGGAAGATGATAAACATTATTTAGAAATTATTATGATATTATTATTATTATTATTATTATTATTATGAAATTATGATAAACATTATTTAGAAATAGAAAATTCTATTTCTAAATTTAAATAAATAAACTCATATATTCAATGTCTGTAATATTATAAAGTTGTTTATATGTGAATAAAGTAATGCCTACAGCATTTTTAAACACTCCAGTCCCAAGACTATATTTAAACACTAGAAAGAAAACTTTCTGCTTGTAGAGTATTAATATATTAAAAGTTACAAAGAGATTGAAAATGACACTTTTTCTCATTTATTATCTCACAGTTCCTTCCAGATTCAGTTAGTGCAGACTGTATGAAAATTTATATTTTTACAAGAAGTGAAACTTAGCATTGAACTTGAATAATTTTTTCCTTTATTGTTCATGTAATGGATGCTAAGTAGGAAGCACATATTGAGTAAAGTAGCTACTTGCTGATATGGTACTAAAAATTTGTCTGTCTAAATAAGAAAACTGTCAAAAAAAGATAAATTGACATATATTTCATAGACATTATTTTGTTCATTGCCATACTTTGAACTAAACCTCACAGACTTCTAATTCAAATAACAGGGTAAACTATCCTCTTTTCATTTCCTGATCACAGTCATAATAGCTGGTCATTGCTTAAAACTCATTTATCATTCTGTACTCTTCAGTGCCTGAGAAGTTCTGTACATAGTATGAGATATTCCACTGCAAAGAGAAATAAGGGCTCTTATATAATAAAACATACTCAAACATTAATATTTGCATATAATCCAGGAAATACAAGTAATAACATGTAATGTGGAGTATCACTTAAACCTAAATTGATTTTATTAAGGGAAACAAAATTCTGTGATACCAACATAGGTCACAATCCACACTATGTAATTTCTCTACCAGTCTGAGAGAGAATTTCTCTTACATTATACTGCCACTAGTGCTTCAAATGTTCAGTGAATTATTAGAAATGCTCTCCATTTGTTTTATTCTTAAGACATCAATTAGAACATCTCATATACTGTAAGTACATTTCCCATATACACCAGACTATGCCAGACATAAACGTTATTTGGAGACTATATACTAATCTAAACACATATGGAACTTCCATTTCCACTATTCCATGCTAATATAGTACCTACCCTTAAAGAGACATGTCTCCAGCTTCTCCAAATGGGTTCAGCCACAAACAGTCAGACTCATTTCCATGTCATAGCATGTGTTTTTCATGGTACAACAAAAGGCACCTACTTATTTTTAATTTTTTTTTTAGAAGAATGATTAGAATAAATGCAGTAGTAGATATGATAGTGATTTGTAAGTGAATATGCCGCACTTCAGCACAATAAATGAAAAGCAATTCTGTTCTACTCTGAATGTTGCTATTACATTTTTCATATTTCATTTACTTAGAAGTTTTGTGGCTGTGACAACTGATATAACACAACCTGTGTTCCTTTTCCATATATCTGGTAAATATTTGGTTTATAAAGTAAATTAATTTGTGTATATGACACTTCAAGAGCACGTTTGATTACAGTGAAGGTTTTTATACTATATATATATATATATATTAATATAAGCCTAAATTTTATTGTGGTACAACAAAGAATATCTAGAATAACTTTTCCAGCATTAAATATGATATGCAGGATTTTCAGAACTGTGATTTGAGCAGATCTGGACAGTGTCCTTCAATAAAGAAACTTCATTCGGAGTGATGGTGTGTGTTTCATTACAGAATGTTGCATTACAGCTTGACATCATTAATGTCAAACTGTAATGTAACATTCTACTACCTAGAAAAAAAAAGTGTTTTTTTTGGGGGGGTACTGTTTTATAAGTTACTTTATTCTCTTATCACCATATTTCCTTCCTCTTATTTATCCCTCCATTTATCATTATTCCTTCCTACCAGAAAGGCAAGAATCAAGTAAGGGGGGTGGATCAGCACAAAGAAACTTTTCAAGCCAGTTACATGATGGGAAACACCATTCAGAATTAAAATTCTATGTTAGTTTAGAATATTAATCATATATGTAATATTAATACATTATACATTTTGTTGCTACTGAAAGGAAACTGAAAGACAAAGTAGCTTCAAGATCAAACATCACCATCAAAGAGACTGAGCTGTCTTTCCTTTTAATTGAAGTCACATTCAGATAAGATGTATTACAAATTCCTTCTGCTATAGGTGATGCATTTATATAATGACAGCAGACAGGTTCAGAGCATCAACTGCTGCAGTAGGAAGCATGTTCCAGTGTATGACCATCCTCATAGTATAGAAATTTTTCCTGATAGCCAATCTGATCTTCCTACAGAATAGTTTTGTGCTGTTCCCTCACATTCTATCATTGGTTACCAAGGAAAAGAGACTGACATATCTGTCTCCATTTTCTCTCCTCAGGAAGTTGTAGACAGCAGTGAGGCCATGTTTTAGCCTCTTTTGTTCTCCAAACTAGAAAATCCAAGTGTACTCAGCCTGTCCTCACAGGACATGAACAGCTGTTTTAATATAACATTTTACATTCAAAGTTCATCTTGTATCTCAGGAGGTAAATATACATTTAGATGTAGAGTTTTGTAAGGTTTTGCAACAGGAGTGACAACAGCTCATATATGTGAGCTTCCTGAAATTCCCAGGTTTCCAAATTATATGTATATATCCAGTATTCCGAAGAACTGATTTTGTTAAATTTCCCTTCCATTTTCTTTCCCATCTAAATATATCACCAAAATCACATAGGTGCACTGTATTAACTGCTACGGTGTTCTTCCTGCTTATGTGGTGACTGCTACGATTACATTTAGTCTGGTTTGTCAGCTGTCTGGGGTAGAGTAATAGGGCTATTCTATATTTAAACAATGTCGTAATGGAGGTATTCTGTTGTGGTCAACTGGTAACACTGTGATTCTGAAAAAAAATGCTCTTATTAAAAAAAAAAAATCACTTAAGCATCTGCTTAACTTCAGTTGTAATAAAATAATATACTTCAGTTAACTGGCAATGTTCTTGAGAGCTTTCTAGACAAAAATATGTGAATTTCCTCATTGTATTGATGTGTATTAGCATCCTATTTTTTTAAAATGTTGTTAGGTTTAAAATACCTAGAGTACAAGCCTTAAGGCAGATCTTTCATTAGTCAGAAGATACAGGAACATTTGGAAGGTAATTAGCCAAACTGTTTATAACAACCAGGTCTACAGGAAAGCTTAGACTCATAAACTATTTATACTAAGAAGTTACTGAATTCTCAGATTGTAATGATTAATGTAATTATTTGTAAACAGGATGGATGATCACACGCTTATGAAAATAGAGCAATATAAGCTTATTTGTCTTTTTCTTTTCTAACATAATTTGCTCAAAAAGTAATATTCATAAGTTTGAGGATCTGAGCATAGCAAATGTTTGCAAAAGTCAGCTTCTCTAGCATCTTTCTCCTTCTATCTGCTCATGAAGTGATCATGAAATTCACATGCTTTCCTTAATTCAAAAATATTCACAATTTTTTATTTTTTAGCCCCCAGAAAATAAAATGTGGTCTGCAGTTCACTTATGAACAGTTCAGTTTGAAGATCTTCAGTTCACCACGTGATATTGTTTCTGTTCCAGATGATTTATGGGATGGTATGTACCTAACAAATGTAGCATGAAATATGAACACTATGAATCTTGTATATGACTGGAAATAACTTCTTGGTAAATATGAGAATTCTTGAAATTCAGGGAAGATTGCAACTGACTTTTGGACTGCTAAAGTCAAACAAGAGGATGAATCATTCCCTTTAAAGTGCTCAACTCCCTTGTTTTTGCATACATGGGAAAACAGATTGCTTACTTTGTACACATTTTGGTACAAACAACATTTTGAGCAAGCAAACACCGGTCTATCTTCCTGTAGGTAATTGGAGTCAGCAAGCTGCCAATGTCATCTCAAAGTTCTCCAAAGCTCTGCACTGTTTCTCCTGTGAGAGCCCATTTAGAGACACTAATCAGCCTCTGTCAGTAGCAAGCCAAATGAGAGAAAACACACTATATGCATAGAACAGAGGGGAAAAAAAAATAGAGTGAAAGTGGAAAATATTGTTAATAAGAAATAATACACCACAGGGCACTGAGAGCAGATTTTATTCTTTTTAAAATTGACCCACAGCCCACATATGCTAGTGGGATTCTTTGTTTTAGTTTTAATGTATTTGGGTTGAAATCCTTGGAGGAAAATCTAGAAAGAGACAATTCTATGGAAGAAGGGGAGAACAACCTACTAACCATAGAGAGTAAAGACATTTGAGTCACCTGCTTTTCCCCAGACTTACTTAGATCATGAGGCTACAACTTTATGTAGACAACATAGTACAGTATAGACACTAATGAGCTACGTGAGTGCTGTAACTGTGAAACATGGCAACAGCACCAGGCTGTTACATGAGTCAGTCAGCATTATATCAGACTGCCACTCTTCTGCTTTCAGAATCATGATACTTGCTCCATGCAAACACTGTTATGTCATATAGGCATACAACTTGTCTGCTAATCTCAGACACTTCCAGACCAGGATAAATGTATCTTTCAGTGACAAAGAAAGATAAAAAAGGAGAACAAGTTTACAGCTGGTTTGGTAACCTTACTTCAACAAGATATGATTGGGCACACAATTCAGTGGGAGTCAAAGAGAAGTTCATTTCTCTTATCAGATTTCACTTTCAGGCTCAGAAGGGGAAAGGAAGATTTCAGTAGAGAACTTCAAACAGATTTGACATATATCTCCAAATTCTTGAGATGAATCTATTTGCAGCTGTTTCAGGTACTAAAATAGAGGCATGAATCAGGGTATATTTGGAAGAGTGGATATACTTGGTAATAGATTCTAAATAGAGGCCATAGAGGTTATCAGAGGTTAATCACAAGGAAGATTTAGATTAAGGCTATCAAATAAAAAAATATGCTTTGTAGGCTGACCTTGCAATAGTATAGAAAGAATTAAATGCATTTAAAAAAATATATAAAATCTTTCCAACAGAATCTGACCATTTAGCGTTTAAGTTTAATATCAATGTACATAAAGGTTGTTTTATAGACAGGCTGTTACATTTTGTCATTTCAAACTCATTAAAGAATGGACTTTTGTCAAAATGGCAAAAATGATGATAACAAAAAAAATGCACAATCCATTCACTGACAGAAAAATGGGCAGTACACATATGTATCAATTAAAGGCTTCATATGTTTAAAAATTGATAGAATAAAATAACATACTTGATTAATATCAAAACACAAAGGAAAAGTGTATTTGATGTCTAGACGAAGATAACAGGTTTGGGCCAGAAAAATGGTATACAGTAGTACAGGGTATTGTTCTTTGATAAAATGCATAAATGATGCACCTTCTCATACCTTCTCATAAATTTGGATTTATTTCTTCCCTTCAATCCAAATCCCATGATATTTCTGAGAAAACTGTGTATTTTCTTTCATCTTGCTATGTCTTAGCAGTCAAAGGTATAAGTGACTTCATCAACAAACTAAATGCAATTCAGAATATATCAATCTGCAATAACTTTTCCAATTGATCTGACAAAGCAGAACTTTAGTTTTAAGAGAGCCTAAGGATCTAAAGAGAGCTGTAGTTGAATCCGCCATCATTCTGTGTCTGTTTGCCTTGCCTCAGTTTCAGAGAGATTTAAAATTCGGAGATTTATTTAAATTTTGCAACTCAGATGCCAACTGTTAATTCTCACTGTGTTCTTTCATTATTATTCTTTTACTGTGTCATCCTTCTTTGTCGATGCTGTGTTCTACAATTCTGCGGTAGCTTAAGACAATCCATTGACTATTAATGAAATTAGCTCTTTAGTATGTGCTTGTATTACTCGTTTCTGCAATAGTTAAAATCAAAGCACAGGCACTGTAGGCCAAATGTAGAAGATTCTCAGTGTTGTTAGCAAGGCTATTACCTGTTTTCTCAAGAAGATACCTTGACAAATGAGGAGTTCATCTGTCAGTGACCAGCAGTAACACTGCCTTTTGTAACTTGCTTGAACTCAGAACAAGAGGTCACTCATCACTCTCTCTGACCATTTGTGCAAAGCAAATAAGAAGCATGATTTCGGAAGTAAATCTTTAGCAACTGTCACATATTTCCCTTCTTCTGTTGATGTTAGCAAAGGAACATGTATAGATACTTTATCATGCTAAGCTAACATGATCACCAAGCTGTGACTATATAATGATTTATTAGGGATAGAGAATATTCAGACAACTTTATTATACTTTTTTTCCCACCATTGGGTGGAGTTGGATATTAAAGTGATTAGTTTGAGCATAAGAATGACAGAATTTATCCCTATACAAATTAATTTTCAAATGCTTATAGGTAAATGTAGATTTGTATGGGGGAGAAAGCAGAGCACTCCTACATTTTGTTTTACTGTGATTTGACACTTGTCATAATAAAGCTTATTTATATAGTTAAAATTATCCATAAAACCCTTCTTGCTCTTTTCTACAAATGTCATGTATTTGTATCTCAACTCCCCACAGAAATACTTCCTAACTGAGACCTGTCTATACATATTTAGAATATTAAAGTCCCTGCTTAAGAGTTTAATGGTAAAGTTAAGTGCTGTAAATGAGTGCCACTTAATTGACTTCCATGTATACTTCCTCATACAAGATCTCTCCTGGTATACCAGGGTAGAATTTGTCCCAGTGGATGTATGCTGCAATATAAATTCTTGGATATTTAAATAAGTGCTGTGGGATGATGTAATCTAAGATACACCATAAATTCAATAAATTACACTTACCACATACACTATATAGAAGAGAAGCAATTATTTTTAAAAAGATACCAATAGATTTATCAGAAAAGCAGGCATGTGTGAGTGGACAGGACTTCAAGCACTAAAAATAGCAAACCTCTGACCAAAGGTATAAAAGCCTTATATCTTGTTCAAAATTTTATTGAGATCTATCTTTAAAGGAAGAATTCTTTTCTGCTATTGCTGTCACTGGATAAAACATTACCTTTTTAGAGGTTAGAAAAAATGTTTTCTGGGCTGGTTCTACATTAGGCCTATATCAAAATTCAGAGGCTAATCAGACAGTTTTTTCAGCTTTTAGTGTATGCTCTCAAAAGATTTTGAATTTTATGTACCATACGTAGCGCTAAGAAACCACAGTGCTGGAATTTGTTTAATGTTTCAATGAGCTTTGTTAAAAATCCCCAAACCTACAAGCCTCACACTTTAGAATTAATTTTAAATACAGCCTCCTAAAGCTATGCAGGCTCCATGTAATTTTCAGAGCTCACTTATTTCATCCATGATTTAAGATGCCTTGTTTTGATTTAAGAAAAATAAAATAAGTTTGAAGACCTCTCCTCCCTGGAAATCATATTTTCCATGGAGTGAAATTTACCATATTAAATCCATCTACACATTCAGACTTTTGAATCCAATTGAATATTCAAGATTTATTTTGTGACAGAATAATAGAAACAGAGGAAAGGTAAACATTACTAAGGAAAGACAATCATTTTCTGACTAATACTTGGAATGACGTTCACACATGAGAATAGACTACTTGCAGGGCAAAGATAGGAATGGCTTTATGAATTTGAAAGGATAGAGTGTTTGTTGTTTTTGTTGTTTTGTTTTGTTTTGTTTTTAATGGAGCCCATTTGTGTATCCCTTTAAGTGGGTTCTCAACTAATAAGCGTTTTCCAGTTCAAAGTACAAAAAGCTTTTGTTTGTGTGGTCAATAATTTTAGCTTGTTTTTGTTTTGATTGCAATAGTCTTGAAAAAAAATGATTCAAAGATTTTTTCCATTATTTTCTTTTTTGTCCTTTTTTTTTTTTTTTAACCTAAATGTCTCTTATTTGTACGCTTATCCTTCTCACACAACATCTTTAAAAATCTTAAGACTGTTTGGATAGTTGTTTGTTGAAAAAACATCCTGTTTTTAATTTTTATTTCATTACCAGAAATGTTATTTCATAACTACTTGTGAATTTTTGGAAACAGCCTAGGTGTTGAATTTTGAGAATAGTCCTGATTCCTCCAAATACCCAAAGCTAGTCACTTGGCTGCCATTGAAAAATCAATCTTTCACTAGGTTTTAATTGCCCAAATAATTTTAAAGATGCATAGTTTTGTCTTTGTTTATTATTATAGCCTCCAAAGTCAAATGTATGCAGTTCTCACTGATGTTAGAGTAGCTGTGTGCTGAAATGGCAGATGTTTTACGTATGTAAACATTCATTATGGTATATTTTTCTCTCTAATGATTTATGAAATCTACTTTCAGAATCTTAATCCTCTTGAACTAGAGACATATTTTGTTCCTTTTCTGAAGCAGTGTGAATATATTAGGCAAGATATCAGAACAAGTCTGTAAAGTGTTATGGAGAAGGAAAGAAGAAACTGACGCAAGGCAATAACTGCATACATCAAATTTATTCGCTGAAGAAAAGATGAAATGACCATCAGAACAATTTCTCTGTTGAACTTCCTTAACAGCCAAAAAACATGATTTCAGGCAAACGATGTGGAAGAGCTATCAGCATAGAACAGGACAGAGGCAATCATGGTTTTCAGAAATAGAACAGTCAGATTATTCATGTTCAGTGTAAAATTATGATTAATATCTTAATATTGCATAAAATGAGGACATCTTTATGATAGAGGGAGTGACTCATGGTGATTTTTGTTTGCTTCCTTAATCTATCCATTTATGCTGATTCATCCTACTTTTTGAATCTAACCCTTCAAATTTTACGGGTATCATTACAGGAAATGTTATGGGAAACATTTTGTTAATTAGAATGAAAAATGAACTTCAAAGTCCAAATTCAGGTAGAAAAAAATAATGATCATTGCTAAGGAATCTAGAATCATTTAGTATAAGCAGAAAACAAAAAATAAGCAATGTAGTATATATACCTAACTATTACCACACATAGCATAGTATTACATCAACAGTCCTGTTAAAGATTCATTAGTGTTTCATCACCAGTAGTTGACATGCCATGTTGAAGTTGCATGAATGTCAATGGTAAGATGAAATGGATATACCATGAGGTGAATATGTCTTTTATTCTTATCCAGAAACTAGAACCAATTAGTTTTAAATTGAGTAGAACTACTTTACAAATACCTATTTAACAGAATTTTCTTTTCCTTCTAATTAATTCCAAGCCCTGCAAGCTGAATAAGATAAAAGTAAAAGTAAAAACCGTGGTTTTGCTAGCTGTCTGTAGGTTCCATTTCTTTGTTTCTGGGTCTGATTCTGACTCTACTGTAGTTGCTTTTACAACAAAACCAGATAAAAGAGTTCAAGGCAATCACTGAAAACTACTAAAAGCCAGCAACCTCTAAAAATATAGATGCTTCCCTAATCTGTGTTTTCCTGAACAATTAATTAATATAGGCCACATTACATGCCATACCAACAGAGGAACAGGAAGCATTCAGAACTGTATTTGTACTGTTAAATGTCAGGGAAAGCATTTCCTTATGTGGAAGAATGTAACCTCTATATCCTTCCTATTCTGTCATATATGTATCTCCTCCCTTTAACAACAGAAATTAGTTTTCCCCTGTTTCAGAATAGCACGGTACTGCTCCCTATGATCATTTCTGAAGTGGCGGCAATTTGCAAAATAGGCCTGCTAAGAAGTCAGGAGGAAAAAGCCAGAACAGTTGATCCAAAATGACCAAAGGACTATTCCACACCATATGACATCATTCTGGGCAATAAAAGCTGTGTTAAAGAAGCTGTGTTAAAGAAGGAGGAAGAGGAGCGCATTTGGAGTGATGACATTTGACTCCCCAAGAAAATAAAGTGTTACGTGTGGTGAGCCCTACTCTCCCAGAAGTGGCTGAACACCAGCCTGTCAATGGAAGTAATAAATTATTTCTTTTTTTCTTGCTTTGCTTATGTATGTGGATTTTGCTTTAGTAAACTTCTCTAGTAAACTTCTCTTGTCTATCCCAGCTGGGGAGAATGAGTGAACAGTTGTGCTGAGCTGCCTGCTGGATGTAAAACACAACAAGAAAAGCTTTCTAGCACTGTATCTAGACATCTTTGCTAGGAGATATGAGCATAAAATCTACTTGATATGTTTCATGCAAAACAACAGTATTAATCTTGAGTGAGATCACAAGGCATGTGCGGGACCACCAGGGGATCAGGCCTAGCCAGCATGGATTCACAAAAGGCAGGTCCTGCCTGACCAACATAATCTCCCTCTATGATCAAGTGACTCACTTCCTTGTGAGTCACTTGGTGGATGTAGTCTGCCTAAACTTCAATAAAACCTTTGACGCTGTCTCTGAGAGTGTTCCTTTGGAGAAGCTGTCAGCCTGTGGTTTGGAAAGCTACATTCTTTGCCTTATAAAGAACTGGATGGAGGGCTGGGTCGAGAGAGTGATGGTGAATGGAATTAAAGCCAGTTGGTGACCGGTGACAAGTGGTGTTCCCCAGGAGATGGTATTGAGGCCTGTCTTGTCATCTTTATTGATGACATGGATGAAGGGATTGAGTTTACCCTCAGTAAGTTTGCAGATGACACCAAGTTGGGAAGAAGTGTCAATCTGCCTGGGTTAGGAAGGCTCTTCAAAGGAATCTGGGCAGGCTGGATCACTGGGCTCAGGCCAGTCGGATGAAGTTCAACAAGATCAAGTTCTGGGTCCTTCACTTTGGCCACATTTACCCCAGGCAAAGTTACAGGTTTGGGGCAGAGTGGCTGGAAGCCTGTGTGGAAGAAATGGATCTGGGGATGTTGGTCGATGCTTAGCTAAACATGAGCCTGCAGTGTGACCAGGTAGCTAAGAAGGTCAATGGCATCCTGACTTGTATCAGAAATAGTGTTGCCAGAAG
Organism: Gallus gallus; assembly: GCF_016699485.2. Taxonomy (NCBI): domain Eukaryota; kingdom Metazoa; phylum Chordata; class Aves; order Galliformes; family Phasianidae; genus Gallus; species Gallus gallus. Next base: position 9,264,627 of record NC_052532.1, on the reverse strand, counting down.
GAGGGGGGAGGTGATCATCCCTCTGTACTCAGTTCTGGTGAGGTCACACCTTGAGTATGGAGTTCAGTTTTGGGCTCCTCACTACGTGAAAGACATCAAGACCCCAGATTGTGTCCAGGGAAGGGCAAGGAAGTTGGTGAGGTGTCTAGGGCACAAGTCTTATGGAGACCTGCTGAGGGAACTTGGATTGTTTTGTTTGGACAAAAGGAAAAATTTCTTCTCCTAGAGTGGTCAGGCACTGGAACAGGCTGCACAGGGAAGTGTTTGAGTCACTGTCCCTGGAGGTGTTCAAGAAATGTTTGGATGTGGTACTAAGAGAAATTGTTTACTGGGGAAATATTGGTGGTAGGTGAACAGCTGGACTGGATGATCTTGGAGAACTTTTTCAACCTTGTTGATTCTATGACTCTATGAAATTACAACCAATTACCAGCAAATAAGACAAGAGTAAATTCTTTGCTTTTCCACATTTAGAAATTTCCAATAGTTTTAAATACTTCAAAGAACGATAAGCTGTACAATATATCATGAAAGTTATCATATGTAAGTTAAGTGGAAAGCAAATTATTATTGGTGAGCAGTATACCCGATAGCCTGTATTTTGTGCCTTCCCACATCCTATCCTTGAATGTCTGGTTAAACTGGAATATACAGCGTGTGGATGGCAAGCTGGACATGAGCCAGTACTGTGTACTCACAGCCCAGAATGCCAACACTATCCTTGGCTGCATGAAAAGAAGCATGGCCAGCAGGTCAAGGGATCCTGCCCCTCTGCTCTGTGCTGGTGAGACCTCTCCTGAGTACTGCATCCAGATGGGGAGTCCTCTTTACAGATGAGACATGGACCTGCTGGAGCGCATCCAGAGGAGGGCCACAAAAGTGATCCAATGAATGGAACATCTCTCCTATGAGAACAGGCTGAGACAGCTGGGGCTGCTCAGCCTAGAGAGGAAAAGACTCCAAAAAAAAATCTGATAGCATCCTTTCAGTATCTAAAGGGGGGCTGTAAGAAAGAAGGGTACAGACTTGTTAGCAGGGTCGGTGGTGATAGAACTAGGGGAAATGATTTCCAACTTAAAGAGTGTAGATGCAGGTTGGATATAAGAAAAAGTCTTTGACAGTGAGGGTGGTGAGGCACTGGAACAGTTTGCCCAGAGATGTGGTGGATACCTCATCCCTGGAGACATTCAAAGTCAGGCTGGACGGGGCTCTGTGCACCTGATCTAACTATAGGCATCTCTGTTCAATGCAGAGGAGCTGGACCAGATGACCTTTAAACGTCCCTTCCAACTCTGAAGATTCTCTGTTCTCTGATTCTAAATGCACGTTTCCTCCAATTAGACATATTTTTTTCATTAGAATTGATTAATCTGTTCTTTAAAATGGAGATGTTTTTTAAGATGTGCTTTCCTCACATGTTAATCTTTTTTCAACTTTAAAAATGTATGCATAATTTGCAGCAAGCATGCAGATCAGTATTTTTATAAATGAATTTCTTAATATAGTGAAATAATGCCATTATTTTTTCAACATATACGTGTATTTTGATGCATAAGTGCTCACAAATTCCCAATTCCATTTTTTTATTTCATGTCAGCCCTTTTATATTCAAACAGCTATTGGAACAGATGCATAAATCAGGCATTTATGCATGAAGAAATATGACTTTCTATTTTGCAAACAAGCAGAAATAGTTCAAAACAATAGGGAAAAACCACAATGACTGTGTAAATAATGTAAACACCTCCTGGGAAAAGGATAAAAATTCATTTAAAGATTCTAGGTTATGATCTTCATAATAACCAATCCATTTAACTCTTGCCAACTCAAATATTATATGCTCTTTACAATTCAGGTGGGGAAAATCAATTAGTTTCCTAATGTTTATGCTTCATAACAGTTGCAGAATTTCAACAATGCTTCCGCACTTCTAATCTCTCCATCAGTTCAACCTCCAGTCCAATGAACATTCAGCTGCAAAGACAAAAGTTGGATCAGCAGGGATTTGAGAAGAAATCTCCTACCTCAGCATTACTGTTATTCAGAGTAATCGAGGCTATTCTCTTTGTAAAAAATTTCTTTGACAGCACTGACTAGCTTGAACTCTCTGAGTTCCTTGTGTGCATATAATTAAGCTTCTGTTTTGCCCTTTTTTAAAAAAAAAAAATGTCTTTGTGACAATGGATAACAATGCTCTTCTCTGATACACCCATCAGAAGAGAAAAATATCTCTTTTAAGGTTTGATTGACCCCTAATAAAAGAACAGTTATGTTTTGGGTAATTGTAAGCTATACATGAAATGAAGAGCTATGCACCAGATACTGCGTATCAGAACACCTCTGAAATTAGAGTAACTTCATGAATTTCTAATTGTTTGTTATGTAAACTCTCCAAGAAAATGTGTTGGTTGTATTCATCTAAGAAAGAACATTAAGTGAATTAGTAGCTTCAATATACACAAAAACATTAAAAATAATAAATAATAAGATTTTATTTGTTTTTATTTTAGCAATTTGAAAGAACACCAAAGGAATTAGTATCTCAAGATATAACAATAACTTTCAGTTTACTGAATTTTAAAGAAAATAAAATCATTTTGTTTGCTTGTGAATTAAGCACAGTATTTCTTCTGTGTTTTATTTAACATAAAATGTACATAATTTAAAATTGGTATATTGGTTTAAGCTACGTTTTATTAGAGAGATATTTATGCATCCTATATGTATATTTTGATTTCATCATGTTTGCTAAAAGTATGATGACTTCCTGAAAAGCTCACAGGTCAAAACTCTTCATTTTTCTATTAAATAAATTTTCCAGTTACCATATTTTAAAGAGTTTTTGCATATGTCCCAGATAAACAAAATGTTCAGAAGAAACCTCATTCCTATGGGTAGCTCTAAGTAGGTCTTCCTATCAGTAGGAATCTGGATCTGGAATATTGGATCTGGTATATTAGTGTAGGTGCTGAAATAAAAATTTTGTACGTTAAGCTTCTTTCTTCTTTCCTTTTTTCCTCTCCTCTGCTTTCCTTCACCTTTTCCTTCCTTTTTTTTTTCTCTTTTCTTATCCTTTCTTCTCTTTTACTTTCCTTTTTTTTTTCTTTTTTCTTTTCTCTTTTCTCTTTATTCTACTCTCTTTCTCTTTCCTTTTTGTATATTAGTATAGGTGTATGTCAGTATATACCATGTGTATATATATTAGTATACGTGTATACACCAGGTATATTAGCAAACCTGGTATATTAGTACAAGTGCCAACATAAACATTTCCTACATTGACCTTGTTTTCTTTTTTATCTCTTTTATTTTGTCTTTTCTCTTTTCTCTAGCTCCCAGGTGCATTTCTGTTTTGTTGGGCTCAGTCTTTTATATAAATCAGGATTTATATCCATGACATGAAAAGAAGAAGAGTTTAGTTTTATATTTTAATCTCTTCCAATTTAAATACCTAAGGATATATTTTTTTATTATTTTTTTAACATTTCTATTGTAAGAAGTCCTACAGTGCACCAGGTGTATTAGGCAACAAGCTGAAAATTGAATGTAGTATTATTTTCCATAAATTGAAAATTTAAATCAGGGAACTCAGTGTCACAGAGCATGACAATGGAAGTAGAAAAGTCCAAATGAACTAGAGGACACTTCCACGGAAGCAAAGTGTTTCAAGGGCTGCCAGCTACAAGGATGCACCTGCAGTCCAGGAAGTTCCTCTGCCATGAGGAGAAGAAAAGGGAGGTGCTAACAGAGTAAGACTTTATTCTCACATTCTTTTTCAAAGTATCTTCAGCTGACCACAGGTGCAGCCGGAACATTGGCACAGGTCCCACCTCTGCTCTGACCTAAATGACCGCCCTCTAGTTTTCACCTTATATGTTGATGTTAAAGGCAAAAGAACAAAGTCTCTACTCAGGCAATACATAACATGGTTGTGTTAGTGTCTAAGAAGAGAGACAGAACAGTTGGAAAATAATTTACTGAAATCATGGGAACAATTAATTCAAATAGAGCAACAGTTACGATTGTGAAGGGGGTGTGAGTTAATAACACCTGTGAACACCATCATAAACTGATCAGGAGGGATGAGGTATCCATTTTTTAAACAATACTTGTGTGTACTATAGTGACTAGTGCTGAATCAACATTTAACCAAATCTAGTAACAGGACTGTGTTTTCTTATACATACTGCTAAAAGATGTAATATTACTTCCTGTAGCTATGGAGACCTTTGCTCTCGTTAGTGCTGCTATTCCATTTGACTGTAACCCTGAATAATCTTTAAAGAATGTTTTTAGTCATGCGCCCTTCACCTTCTGGTGATTTCATCCAGATACAATTTCCACAGGCATTACTGAGTTAGAGAGAATAAAAGAAAGGACCATCTGAATAAAATAAAATGTCACCATTAAATTGGCTTTTGTAGCTTAAGGTATAATGTAATGATATTTTCCCAACAGCTGCTTTGAGTTGAATTTGAAGTTTTGAAAACCCTTTGCATCTGATTCAAGTAATAAAATGCAGGTTGTGTTACTTCCTCCTTCTGTGTCATATACGATAAGCAAAATGTTGATACTTTACATGCAACTGGTGGTCATTAGGAATTTTTACTGTATGTTAACATTATTTGCTGACCGCAGCACTTGATAAATCGGTCACAAAATGAAAAAATTGTTAAAAAATATAGCAGTGAATGGTCATTATTTTGGAATTAAACTAGTATTTTTTTCTGATTTCTGTTGTTTATAAAATATCACCTGTAACTTAATGTTTATATTTTCATTACTTTAAATTTTTTCAACTCATTTGGAATAAAACAAGTGCACATTTCTACATATCTTCATGTTTCACCTTTCTTCCCAGAGATTTTAAATGTTTTACAAGCTGAAGTACAAACTAGACAAAGGGATCACTTCACCAAGCACTGAAGTACAGCCATCCCTGAGGTGAAATGTAGCAACTACTATTCAGTAAATACAACCAATATGTAAGAATTTAAGGCAGAGAAGGAAAAAAAAACACATATATTATATACTTATGAAATATATTATCCGAGTTGAAATAAACACCTGTGGTTGAAGTAACATGCCATACAGTCTCAGTGAAGTTCACTTCTTAGTGTATCTAAAATACAGCTCTTCTTCCTTCAACCTGCTATTCCTTGCTATTAATGATACTAAGGTAGTGGGGTGGGAAATATTATACAAACATTGATTATTTTATAAATGATAAAGATAGACAAAGAATGTAAAGCAGAACCTGAAGTCCAGTATGACATGAAGACAGACCTGTCTTGTTTGCACTGTCCAACTTTCCCAGTCATACTCTTTCTCAGTATGACCAACATACCTGATCTAAAAGGAAGATTTTAATCATCTTGTTCAGCTGCTGCTGCAAAAACTTAATCACAATCATTTTATGGTATAAAAAGAAGCAAAAGGATACCAACAGAAGGACTTCAAGAAGCAGAGCTAGGAAATTAGATGTTTTCAGAAGGTAAAGCAAGATCTCTTACATATGATGGTATACAGCAACAGGAAAACAGGAAAATACTGTCTAGTAAAGTCAAAGAGAATCAGAAAGAGACTAAAAAAGCTGTCTACAGAAAGATGAGTGTCTGAACAGATGAACCAGGACACCTTTAAAAGAACAGCAATGTAGATCCTAAAAAAGCCAAAAAGAAAGTTTAAGAAGGTGCACGAGACAGAGTGCAAGGGAACGAAAGAAAAAGTGAAATGCAATGAAAAATAAAATATAAATCCCAATTGCATTTTCTTAGGTTAGTGCTGACCCAAGCTGATGAAATGACAAACACAAAGCATCCTTGATTTCATGCAGAACAGATTATCTGTGGAAGTTATTTTTCACTTGCATTTTGTTATCTGGCTTTCCCTGGAGGACATGACAGATTAATGCCAGTTCAGTTCCTTATAAATACACTGATGCATTTCCAGCACTGTCAGTTCTTTGCTCCAGAAGGAATGCCAAAGCATGAGGCAATCACATTACAGAAATTGGCATTTACTGTGACTGAGCTATCTTCATCTTTGAAACATCAGAAAGAGACACAAGATGTAAAAAGTGATATACTAGCACCCCTAAAGGAGTATGGCTGTGGCTTTCATTAGGCATTAATACCTACTGGATAATTGGTTACACTAAAAAAAACTGCAAGATCTTCAGTGAGAGAACATAAGATCTAGGAAATTAAAAAATGTGAAAATACAAGCACATATCAGTGCTTTTCAGAAAATTTGAGCTCAGATTTGAAAATTTTGTATAAATTTTTCCCCCTAGTTTTGTTTGATCTGTGTTCATTATTTTTATGTTATTTTGTATCCAAAGTAAAAAAGTGAAATAGTCTAAATATGTTTAGTGTGCATAAAAAACACTCAAAGAAAATAGTTCTCATCTCAGTGACATTTGAAGCTACACATCCTTCAGAATTATGGAAATTTTACTAGACTTTCAAAACAACATAACACTACATCTCATATTGTTCCAAACTAGATATATTAAAGAGTTCATGAATATAGCCAAATATTCATATCTTTAATGAAATATCATTAAAAAAAAGTTTTTTTTTATTTTTCAATAAAAGTTTAGAAATAAAAGTAATTATACTTAGAAAACTATCATTGTATAATTAAAAGTATCAGTGAAATGGTAGAATTAGCATGAGAACCCACTGTAATTGTTTTCACTCATTTTAATCACAAGTCACACACATATCTGGCTGATGATCAGTCTTTCAAACAACTCCCCCTGAAAAAATATGTAATCTAGCAACAGGTCTTATGTGATTGTACAGATTTTGACCAGATTAGAGTTAATTTTTTTCTTAATAGTTTGTATGGTGTTGTTTTGGATTTGTGATGAAAAACAGTGTTGATAGCACACCAGTGTTTTAACTGTTGCTGGACTGTGACTTCTCTGTTTCTCATACTGCTTCACCAGTGAGGGGCTGGTAGTGCTCAAGGAGCTGGAAGGGAAACAGCCAGGACAGCTGATCCAAATTGACCAAAGGAATATTACACACAATATGACATCATGCTTGGCAATAAAAGGTGGGTAAGATTTTTCTAGGGGAGCTGTTGCTTGGGGGCTGGATGGGGATAGGTTTGTTGATGGTGATTGTTTTGGCATCACTGATTTTTTTTGTTTGTTTGTTTATTTTTGTTTTTGTCTTATTTTTTCTTCTTGTTAAGCTTTTTCTCAACTCACAAGTGTTGTCACATGTTTTGTCCTTATTCTATTGCACATCCTACTAGGGCAGAGGGAGTGAGAGGCTGTGTGGGGCTTAGCTGCCTTCTGGGGTTCACCCGGAATGGGGACATAAATATTTCTACCGATCAATGGGAGTTTTCTAATATTTGAGCATCACTGATGTTGATTATACTCATCATGCACAGAAAAATATAAAATCACCTTCCTCCTCATGATTGGATTTTTTCATAATCTTCATTTTAGTACAAGTATTCATCATTATACATTATAATTGCCAAGTAGGCATTATCCTGCAGTTAGCTGATTGTATCCTGTTAAACATTTGCACTGTTTCCAGGTCCTGATGTAATATTCCACCATCATAAAAGAGCGTAAATTACAACATATTTATTTATCTTTATAAAGGTTTTGTACTTTTTCACTAAAAGAAACACAATAGAAACAAAGTAACCTTTTTTCTCTGCAAGAAGAGACCTGTTTCTCTTGCAAACAGTCCACAACACAGCTTAGCACCATGAGCAAACATGCTGAGGATATATATTCCAATCCTGCATCCAGACCATTGATAAAAATACTGAATGAGAATGGCCCTAGAATTAAGTGGGGGACACCATTAGTGGTTAGCCACCAGCCAGATGTAGACCCATTCAGTACAACCCTTTGAGTTGTCCTTCAGTTTGCCGAAAGGATACTGTGAGGCGTGATATATATTTTTTATTTGTAGATGCTCTCTTCCCCCTGACTTTCTACTCTTATAAATGAGTGGACAAACTACGTTATTGCCAATGAAGCTCAGAAAATCCTTTCTTGTCTATGAACACATTGTGCAAGGAGTATCTGACATCACTCCACCTGACTGAAAGTTTATGTTCAAAGAGCCTGATGCAAACCCACTGAAGTCCATAGAACAGCTATTTTTATTGATTTTCAGGGAGTTTTGGACCAAATCTAAAAGGTAAGAACCCAGATGTTTATTTTCAAAGGAAAAAAGTGCAAGGAAGTACCCTGTGAACTTCCAGTGTCTTCTTTTCAGCATCTATATAAGGAAATCAGACAAGCTAACAGCAAAGTTTCTTATTCCTTTCTATTAACACAGGCATATATTTATCTTGATGAATCTGATTCAATCATTTCTATAATCTCCTTGATTTATTGTCTTACCCTGAGATACACTTCCAGCAACAACAAGAAAGTAGCTGTGAATCACTGAAGAATGGCACACCTTATCTGACTTTAAACTTCTCAGCTGTGTCACTGATCCTTGGCTGGTCTCAGGGTGGCTTACCACTGCACCCTCTATCATGTGCTTGGATGTGGGAATTAAGTGCTATTACATGATCATAACTTGACAGACTGACCACAGTTTAGCAATTCACCACTAATAATTATTATCTCCGTTTCGTTATTCTTGGCAATCATGCATTCTGTTTTCTCTAGACTCTCTTTGAAATTATCAATTGCAAATTTAGTAACTGCCTATTCAAAGTTACACACTCTTTGCTGACACAACAAATCTGTTAGATGAGCTGCCTTTTTAAAATGTCACAAAGATGTATATTTTAAATTTAGTAAATAAAATGGAAGAGCATATGCGTAATAAATGTTCCAAAAGATGATTCCTAGCATATTTCATATTTCCATTTCAAAAGTATGTATATTTGATGTCCAGATTCCCGTTCCAGTTCCAGAAAGACTGATATAATAGAGAGGCAAGACCAGCTGCGATGCTAATATATATATATATATATTTCTGTATTTACAACATGGTGTATGGCCACACTTGAAATTATGAGGACAAAACAAAATACTGAAAAGTGGTTCACAAAGTTGGCACTACACATTCTATGCAAGCTGAGGGGGCTGTGAGTAATGACACAGATTCCAGCATTTTGTAACAGTGAAGTGATTAACTCCATCATAATAACAACATTCTCTTAATGCATCTTTCAGGGGTATAATTATATCTAGTATCACTAGAGTGCCAGCTGAGCACTTATTATTCCTGGTAGCACGTGCTATGCTACACAGACAATACGCACAAGATCTGTACACATGAGATCTGGATACATACCATCCCCTGCATCTCTGTGTTCCATTTGTATGGGAAAGGCACATGCTAAATGAAGGGCTGTGCTAAACCTTAAACAGTTCCAGGATCTGGAAACAGGGAGATCAAGGCTGTGCTATAGAACAGATTTACTCTGCTGCAGAATGAAAGAGTTTTTCTCCCACCATTCTTCATATGTTGTACAGAGACTGAGAAAGTTGTTAGTTTTTCTTATTCCATTGTGCCAATTTTATGGTAATGCTCACTTTTGGAAATCTTGCAGAGAAATGCTGTGAGATTAAACCTTAAACATTTTCATATGTTTTATATATATTATATATTTATATATATATATTAGAGAGAGGGAGAGAAGAAAAGAATAAAAAAACAGCAAAAAAAAAAAAAAAACCAAAAAACAAAACAAAACAAAAAAAACAATCCTCTACAAAACAAATCTACCCAAGGATCAAATTAGCCAACAAATCCAGCTGGGTTGCCTGATCCTCCACTGTGTAAATGCTCACAGTCCTACTGAAGGTAATAGCAACTCTTTGTGTCAGCTGGGGATCTAGCCCATGAGGCCATAAAGCAAACAAGGTAAAAAAATCCCATCAACCTAGACATAATACATATAATTTAGGCTACCTCCAAGGGCTCCTGAGCTAATAAAATCTGAATTGAGTGCAAGGACATAATTAGCTCTATTTGTGTCATATTTAATTTTATCAGTGATTTGCCTAATTGGCTTTTTTTTTTTTTTTTTTTCCTATCTGTTTTCATTGTTTTCAGGATTTAGTCACTTTCTACTTGTATTCTTGCCAGAGATTTGATGGCACTGCTATTCTCTGGAGTTACCCTTTGTGGGAAGGAATCATTCCCAGATTTAAACCAGGGCAACTAAGAACAAAAGGGTGGATTCATTATTATATATCTATATATATATATATAGATATATATTATATATTCATTGTAGCAACTGGAAAATGAAATATTGGATTGCCAGACTGTTTGAATTTTTACTTATTTTTATGTATTCTGTGCCCATATATACATATTCTAAATGTATGAGCACAATGAAATAGCTGTTAAACATACCTATCTGAGAGGCAGGAAATTTCTATGTTAAGATCATATTGCTCCTTTGAATTCACCACATTCTCTCTTTCTTCTATTTTCCTACTTTATAACATCCATAAGATCTGTACTGCTATTTTACATTCCAGTGTTTAAACAATAATGAATAAATTATGTTAAAAAAAAAAAAATCAGTATCCTTGTTACAACTTAAAGTAGCTTGATAAACTGTATGGTAGACATTCATTTTTGATGTGAAATAAATAGGATTCTGCTATATTTGATTTCACTTAATGTATATAATGGATAAGAAACGTAATATCCACTCAAGAAACCAGCTTGAAGATTGATTGATATATTATGTTGCATTATGTAGTACGAGCAAAATACAGTTAATTAAAATAAAAGATTAGGACTAAATGAAATATGAACTCATTGAGACCTACAATTTTACATATACAGGGCCTGATTCTAATTTACTTGAGATGATGTAGAATGTGAGTAACAAGAAAAACAATCAGACCGCACCTCTAAAACAAGTATAACTGATAGGATTACAGTTTTCATTGTCTTGAAATGAAGAGAAAGGCTACAATCAAAACCAAGCAAAGAAATGTGTGTTACCAAAATTAAATTACTTCTGTGGTTTTCCTTTGCCACAATGTAGTCACTATTGGATGCGGTTTCCATTTCTGGTGCCCACACATTCAAAGGATTTCAGAGTGAAAAAGGAGATGGCACATATGATTTATAACACAGGACTTTTGAATTTAGGTCTAGATTTATCATCTGTATTGTTACAAACCTAATAAGGGCATCTCAAGATTGGAGACTAGGTGCTACAGAGTCTTTCTGTAGTTTATGTAGGTCTCTCAACAGAAAGAAAGATTGTTCTCCTGAAGGCAATAGTATTAATACTGTCATCCAATGGAGTTTCTTACCTCATATTAGAGAGTACACTGGACTTTATCTACCCAGAAATTAGTCTGGGGCAAATATTTGTTTTTTGGTTTTGTTTTGATTTAAAAATAAGTATAAAAAAACGAGATGAGATCTAAAATCTGTGTACAAATAACATAAATAAATGGTTGGAACTGAAGTCAGAAAAGGTAAAATTAGTATTTTAGAAATAGTAATGTACTGAGGATTAAACAAAACAAAACAAACAAACAAACAAAAAAATCCAGGTTGTTACATGTGTTCTAATTCTACTCCAAAATACAAATGAACTCAGAGTGAAGGAAATCCTCCATTACACAAGTTTAGCTAACTAGTTTTATAACTGTCTGTGACCAAGTTCTTCTACTTCATTCCAAGTAATACAAAATCTACATGTTGTGCACCTCTTTCCAGCAATAAAACCATTCTGAAGCACATGGGATCTCAACTCATAAATTCCTTTGAGCTGGTCACAAATTCTGTTCTAACATTTTTGTTGTCTCTTGTTACCTGAATATTAAATCCCATATATATGCAGTAGATAATAAAATCGTTCAAAGACAGCAGATACATGAATATAAAAATAACTACCATGTTTTTAAGGTCTAACCATCTCTCTTCCATCCAATGTCTTTGTGCTGTTTCAGGTACTGTACATAGGGTTTGGAGAATCAGCATCTCTCTTCAGGTAAACATTCCCGATCTTGGTATAAAGGTAGCTAGTGAGTCAGAAGCCTTATGGCTTTTTGCTTCAGAGCATGCTCTGGGAAAAGGGCCCGGGGCACTGTTGTTGGCTGTTAGCAGCCCACGACACAAACTATGCCAAGGCTAACATAGACCTTACTCAAAAAATAAAAAATAAAATAAAAAGGAATGACAGTATTGAGTCATTCACACAGTATATATGAGTATATACTCACACACAGAATGAGTAGTCTCACCAGCTACTTTCACCTGTTGGCAAATGTAAAAACCCTAGACCATTTATTCTCAAATATAAGGCATTTTCATGAAGTTGTACCATTATTTTAGAAGAAAGAACAAAAATTTAAAAAGCTAATTTCTTGATCAGTTGTTTATACTGTCACTGAAACTAATTTTAATAATTATCTGCACTCTTCTATACATAGATTTCCATATCTGACTTTGTAAAGAGATTGGCAATAAAGTAATGATTTTCTGAAATATCTCAATATTGCTTTCCTAACTTCTTCTACAATTTCACTTAATTAAAGGTAAATTAAGTCCAATCATTTCACCCAATTACATTCACATTGCCCATTTTATTACACTTGTCTAGGTTGACAGAATAAAGAATTGCCTTCAACAGAAGAAAAGCAAATTGTTGTCTATTTAAACTGCTGGGACAACATTTTAATTCTTAACACTTGATAAGCACTTAACATACAAAGACGAAATTACCTTAAAGAAACCTTCTGTTCTTCAATTGGCTTCAGTAACTTGAAGCTTTTTAATTAACTACACCAGAGCAGTTTATTGCTTTAGCTGGTTCTCTGTACCTTTGAGTCTTCTAAAGTATAAACCCTTTTATGTGGTAATAACAGTCAGTATAGGTTTCCAAGCAGTATAAAGGTACTGGTTTAGCCTATTTATGCTTAGCTCTCTACATCTGCTAAGTAATTGCTTTTTTCTTAAATGAAATATTAGAACACTAGAGCATGTACTTTGTACATATAGACACTGTGGATAGTGTATAATGAAATCATTCATGCTGCAATAATTAAAGCTGTGTCAGCATTTTCATTACAAACTCAATTTTTCAAGTGTTTATAATTTAACCATAAAAAAATTGTCTTGGACTTTTTCCATCATATCTGAAGTCTAAAAAAAAATATCCATATAAAAGTTTACAAGTTTTTAGCACTTGTTTTGCAGGTGTAGGACTTAAAAACTGTTTTGATTTACAAATGAAGTTTGACAAGTAGCCCCTGGCATTTTAAACCAAAACAAATTCAAAACACTTATAATTAACAGGTTCATAAAACTTTCCTTTCTGTGAGACGATGCTAATTGCTGTGAATGGGTATTTTTATTCCTTATCAAATTTGTGATTGTTCACGAATCATGAATCGTTCATGAATCATGCATTGTTCATGGTCAGTGTTAAGAATTTGTAAATATATAGCCTGCATGATCTTTAATAATGTGGAGTGGCATTTTATGAATATAAGGATATGTACATTTAACTCTTTGTATAGGTGTTAAATCAAATCCTTATACTAAACCTAAGTACTATGAAAATCAGTGTGAGTTTTGGCACAATTCCTCTCTGGAGACAGCAATTATCTGTTTTTTTTTCTGTTTTTTTTTTTTTTTTTTTTTTTTTTTTCACAGATCCAGAACAGCATGAACATCAGCTGTGTATGCTTTCCCACAATACTCTGTTAATCTGCCTTAACCCCAGTGTGAAGGGAGTTATTGTGGTAATAAAAGAGTAGTTTGCTTGTCATGCCATTAAATCTTTCTTCTCAGTCTGCAAAAAATGGCTGCCAAGAAAGATTACTTGGACAAAGTTTCTTGTATGTACAAATGGGTTGACTGAGAAATGACAATTCTGCAAAATAATAAACAAGGTTTCCCTGCTTTACTCTTATCATCTTACACATACATTTTTCATCTAGTGGAAATTTGGCCTGAGAAGACATGGAAGCACTGATCCATGGCACATAGCACCTCTGTGGATGTGTAAACAGCTCTAAGAGAACTGTTCTGTGAAGTGCTGGACATTGCATAGTATTCTCAAATCTCTGCTCCATCACACAGAAACTCTCATCATCTCTATTCAATTGTTTTTATTGCTGTTTTCCTGCTAATGAGGTTGGAAGTGTGATTTCCTCCCTAGTAACCTTTGTAACTCCTCTCCCCGTCCTTCTTGTCACCATATCAACCTATCCTGGATAAGGAATATATTTGGGGTTACAAATAAACTAGTTCATTCAGAATTTTACAAAACATAATTCAGGAGAGAAAGTTTAGAACGGAAATCTTTGTTTGTCTGGATGCATAAAGCCTATGAATTAAAAAACAGCATTATTGAAACTGTATAACATATCGGTCCTCCAGAAGGTATGCCTATCTGCACTGTGAGAAAACCTTCTCAGGAAAGAAAAATCTTTCCAATAGAAATCACATTTCTTTGTACCATGCATGTTTCCTTCACTTTCTCAGATGTAAATTTTGAGGGTTACACTAATGTTATTACACAGGTATGACACACATCTGCGATATGCACTATGTGAATTTGCTGTGCTGAAATTTCAAAGACTGGTTTACATTTATGGAGCTTTTAAAGTCCAGGCCAAACTTCTGGAAATTTAACAAACACGTTCTTGACCTCAACCCTTCCTGTGTGCAGTACTGTTGGCCAATTTGTCCCAATTTTACAGGTTTTTAATTTTGAAGTTGTCAGAGTAACAAAACTTGTAGCTGGTGTTACTTAAAAACAGTTCAAAATAAGAATGGCAAGCCAAACTCAACCCCACTGTTAATTCTAGTGAAGTAAATGAGATAACACCTTGGTTGAGTTTAATTTGGTAAATTCAAAATAAGATTTTAAAAAAAACCAAGCAATCACCAAACAGTTAAAGACAAAACAATATTATCACTGAGTATAGTTGAATCTTTTTCTCACTTTTATCATGATTCTGATTCATGATTTCCTTACCACTGTTTTCTGAGGTTTTACACCATAGTGTACTACTGAATCAAGCTACTGAATCACACTCATAATCACCGTACATGAGGTTTGTGCATATCATGGGGTTCATATATCTTTACTACTCTCTGAAGAATAGCAGTTAAAAAAAAAAAAAAAAAAAAAAAAAAAAAGCACACCAACAGCTTTTCCCATTAATCATTTCAAGTGAACTTGCTTTTTTTAGAACAAGGACAGAGGCATGTTGGTCTTAAAATGCACTTACTGTTTCCCTTATTTGTTTTAATAACATTTGAACTCCAATACCTCATAGGAAGAAGAGGGTAATACTCAGGTCTAGAGAAGTGTGATATTTGATTTCTTCCTTCAGTTTTGCCATCATTAATTCTGAATACTTGTATCTTCTGCTAACAGTGTCCAAGCTGTTTGCTATCATGTGAGACCAATTTACTAGCAAGTTTAAAAAATTCTACCTGAAAAACTGGTATTTGAATATTAAAATTATATTTCTGAATGACAATATTTCTTCAAACACTTTATGTAAAGATTCATATATTAAGAAAAAATTATCAACACTCAACAAATCAACATCTCTTTACTGTAATACCTCTGAATTTAATAAACCAAAATAACAACTTTATGGTATTTTAAGACTTTCATTCTGGTACAGTTCAGTGAGGCACAGTATATAGTCATCTTCTGAATGCATCAGAAACCTTAAAAAAAAAAAAAATCACATAGAGTGATTTAGTTCTAGTGGACACAGCAGTCTGGTAACAAGAAATTTCCTATTATATTCAGATTCCTGAAACAGAATCATAATGGTATATCTTTGATTTGACCTATTTGATGTTAAATATTATTTAGAAAGTCTGTGCCAAACATTCACTGCCCAATCCTGATTATTACTGAATGTGAGCTCTCTAGGTCAAAGGTTTGGTCTCCAGGGTCCCGCTAAATTATAGCTCTTAAATCAGATCAGCAATGATACTTAACATAAGAAGAACAAAAACCAAATTATGATCAGAGCTAAGCAAGACTTAGTGAAGTAAAATCCACAAACTTGTGGTGTACTGATGCAAATAATTAGTGATTTTAGTGTAAATAGCACTAACAATACCTGTTAACTAGTATTGCAGTGCTTTGACCTTGGCAGAACAAAGACTTGAACTAGTTTAGAACTGTTGCTTGATATGAAGAATAATAATACTTGAAGAGAAACTGATTTCTTATGGAAAATATTTTGGATTTGTGAATATACATGATTTGAGGTTTTCCTGTAACCCTAGCTAATATTCCAGTAATCCTTTGATGCTCATCAGTAACGCATTGTTATGCCTATAAGCACTATTTCTACATCTTTTTCAGTTTAAGACTCATTAAATCTTTAACAGCCATGAGTAACAGTATCAAAGAAGATAATACAGGACTCACTGTGTCATGCAATATCTACAATACACTAGTAAAAGGGAGTAAAATTAAAGCCTTCTGTAGAAATGTTAGTTATAGAAAGAAAACAACTCATTAAATATTTCTGTCTTCAGTGGAGTTTTGTAAGTAAACAATATGATGAAATGATGTCTATCAACAAAATATTTCCAGTATGACTACTGAATAATTAACAAATTTTTTTTTTTTTTTTTTTGATGTGTTAGACACTATGCTTCTATTATACAACTTCAATTTGCTATTGGTCTTTCTAATGAACATGGAATTAACATAGTTAAAAATCTTAAGTATCTGTTAAGTATAAGTTAAGATCTAATTAAAATAAATTTTGAGTTTGTATATTTAGGTGGATAAATTATGCTGTCAAATACGAATAATTGTTCAGACCTTTACTTTTCATTATCTCTTTGTAATAATATTATTTGTTAAAGTGGGTATTAATAGTCATTCCAGTCACTGATGTATTGCTATAAAGGAGATACTGTCAACACTAAGTAGCAATTAATAACAAAAAGAAAGACTGTTTGTCAACACATCGCTACTTATTGTCTTTTTTATGCTAAGGATAATGACGGGCAAGTTTATGCCAAAAAACATAACTCAGTTACATTCAAGACTCTTCGTTGATGTCATATGAGCAGTAGCTGAGGTCAGGCTTTGTTATATGGAAGAAGTGCCATCTTTTCCATATACAAAATATTTTAAGTACTGAACAGAAGAGATCTTAAAAGATTCAAAGCATCATTTCAAAGTGCAGAGGATGGATAGGTTATAACATTTCTTGTGAGTATATGTGTGTATATGCATGTTCGTATACCAGAAACATGGTGAAAGAGAGGAAGGAGTGCTTAAGCTGCACACTCTCAAAACTCATGCAACAATTAGGAAAATGTGAAGAAAAGGTACCATATGATGGATATCTAAAGATTTAAAAGTTGATGTATTTCAAAATAACACTGAACAGTAGATTTTTTTAACTTATGTGGAAGAACTGTCATGTCTACATTTCAAAAATTCATTTAGAAACAATAGATATACATCATGCACGATCACACAAAGTGTCCAGCAAACAGGGACACATTTTGTTGGGTTTATTTATGTAAATAGAAACTTAACTTATCAGTCAACCTTATCTTCATTCTTTTTTATTCTCACCCCTAAATGCCTTACAAAGCAGTGCAACCCACTGATAGCAAAGGATGAAGTACCAATCAAAACTGCTATATTAGGAAAAAAAAAGTTTTTTTCATTCTAATATAAATACTGTCATAGTGTTTGATGTGACCATAACAGGTGGACTGTGCCTGTAACTCTGTCAACTTCACCTATATGTAGAAGTACTTTAAATTCATAGGCATAGTGCAATCTCTAGGACATCTTTTGACTTACCATAACCACACAAGCATGGTTGCAAAGTTACACTGACATAAGGTAAGCAGGAATTCCTTGTAAATTAACACTTGCATTTTGCAGTTGCAAAAGAACGCTGCCGATTATGGCTTTTAGAATTTCAAAGTCATTTTTTACTGAGTTAAATTTAAGTGAGAGTAAATGATTACTGCTATTTATTAGTTATGCTATTTATTATGGATTCAGCTCTTTGAAAATGACTTTCTATTAATCACAGTCTGACCTCATCATTAAGGGGCAGTTGTTAGAGCCAGAGAATAAATGCTCTACCCAAGTGGATGAACTGAACTGCTACAGTGGCTGCGCACTCGGGAAGGCACAATGAAATTAGACTCTCTCCCTGTAGGGGGTAGACATTGACCACTGTCTGATACCAGCAACAGGTCTAACTAGTTCTTCTGAGAAAGTTATTTTACCTTCCTAAATTTCCAACTTCGTCGCTTTTAAATTGCCATGTTAAGACAATTACTTTTAGCAGATCGGATGTTTTTTTAACAGCAAAGTTAGGCTAATGACTATCATGCACAAAGGACAACTGTAGCAGCCTAAAGCCATGGCTAATTAAAACGACCACATATACTCGTCTATCCAAGAGCAGAGAAAATAACTTCTACAGAAGGGAAGACTAATGAAAGCATTTTACAGGCATAACTATGCAGCCTCATTTGTTCCACTTCCAGTGTTGACAGCAGCCACCAACCTGGGTAACAGTTCAGAATAAATTAAGCCTAAAGTGAGAAGTGTCATCTCATTGGATCCTCTGGAAAATAAATTCAAACATACTTCTGGGATGCATTCTTACACTGTGTCATCATCTCCTTGAGACACTAGCAGATCCCTCTTATACTGCATGTGTTTATTTCTCAGACAGAACATTTTGTATATGCAGTGGACACATTCTTTTACACTGGCTGGCGTTCCACCTGAAAGTTCATCACAGGAAGCTTGTTAATGTGCTTCAACTACAGTAGTAAACAGATTCCCAACTGCAAAGTAAAACTCCAGTAAGAGGCTCAAAGAATATGTGTGTGCTAAGATCAAATCTTGACTTCAAGTTCAAGCACAGTTTAACAGTGAATTCGAAGTTGTAAATGCAAACTAAAGGCAACTTTAAGGCTGCATTAAACCAAGCATGAAAGACTGAAGAGTCAAAGTTGAGATTCTATACATCTGTTTCTAATATGCTTCTTCTTACATTTTAGACAAGCAACTTTTTTTTTTTTTTTTTTTTTTTTTTCAGGCTTTGCAAACACTGTAGTTGATACAGTTTGTTAATTTATAATTCGGCGACACTCTATATTTCAATCAATGATTTGGTAAAAACAAAACAAACAAAAAATGCAGCTTTCTTTTGCAGGGTAAATTGCTTTGCTTTTATTTTTTAATTTCTGAGATTTCTAATTTTTTGCTTCCTTCATTCCTTCTTCTCTCCTTTTCCCAGAAAAGAGGAGGTTTAGAGTGTTTTAGTTTCTTCATTTAGGGACTTTCATTTTTTTGCCTTTTATCATAAAAATGATTAAACCCCAACTCTGCTCAGTAATCAGATATAATGCACAAACAAATACGTCAAGAGAGAAATGGACTTATGTTACTAATATCATGATATTGCTCAGCTTTAGAGAGCAAAGCTGCTTCAGAGCTGTATGGTCTGAGCATTCAGACTGAAGTAGCAGGACCAGGGTGCGGTGTAAAATGAAACAGGATGAAATACACAGGGGATCTGCATGCAAATATTATTCTGGTTCATTTCTGCACCAGCCTTCAGAGGATTCTCTCAAAAGTAAACACAGTTAATTAATTCCCAAGTAAAACAAGTAAAGGCAAATTTTCCACTTACTGTGTGCTGTGCTTTGTCCGTGCACTGAAGAGAAGAGAGAGTTCTGCAGCACTCACCTAAATCCAGGTTGCTTTCTAAATTAGTCATACATGTAAGCAGGAGGAAGCTCATTGACTTTGTAACTGTGCAAAGAGTAAGCCATCTCACTGCTGCTAGACAACCCTTCAGGACACTGTGCGGAACTTCCGCACGAGAGCATGGCATCTATTATGCTTGAGGCTCTACCATTTCACCTACACCTGGGTGGATCTATCAAGCTTCGTCACTGTTAGGGTGGTTTGCCTATGTAGTTTAAAGAAAAAAAAAAAATAAAAAGATAGAGGAGGAGAAAGGGAGAGAGTGAGAGAGAGAGAGGGAGAGAGAGAGAAAAGGGCTTGCCGTTGTCACACTTGTTTCCTATTAAAGAGCCTTACGGTGGATTGAGTAATTGTGTACGAAGGTAGTCTGGCTGGCAGATGTGTGCAGCCCCAGTGGAGCACTAGATTCAAGGCAGATGGGTTGTACCAGGGCGCAAACAACACTGGAAAAAGGGAGGCGTGATTAAAACAGCAGGCCGCCTTTTTACAGTACTAGAAGTGGGGATAGCGGGAAAGCTCCCAAGAACTGCAGCTCCCCAAAATGGGAACCGTGCAGATACAAGCAAACTTCAATAAAACAAACCTGATAGAGCACAGGGAATGATAAAATTGACTGAGTTATGCAATCCTGAACCCATCATGGTTATTAATGAGGCTCTTCCCCTCCTCCTCTTCCTTGCAGGCACTTACAATAGAAAGACTCAGTTGCAATGAGTGTAAGCATGGGTTTATTCAAAACAGAATCCTGGGCTACCGTACAGTCAGAGGCATCTTTCAGAAATGGATTAGAGTTACTCTAAGGGCTTTACATTGTCTGTAAGGTCTGGTTCAGTTTAAAAGAAAAAGAGAAGCTGAACAGTGGGAGTGAATCTGCCGCTAGCAGTTATATCTGAGAATGGTTGAAGTAGATTATCAGAGAAGTGAACAAGGGAATTCTTATTATAAACTTCTGTCTAACATGCATAGGGCCAAAATCAGCCCTGGTATAACCATGCCATGTATGTCAGGGGTGAGTTTGCCATGTTGCCTCTCTCAGATTATTGCAATTTGGCTACAGCAGATGTTCAGAGAATCCCTGTTATCATAACAATGGTTTGCAATGGTAGTACATTAGACTCCTATGCGGGAAATAGACAAGGGCTCTCTGTATGATATCAAAATGATCTCAAGTGCAGTGCTTCCAGGTATAAGCTCATTTATGTACTGGCTGTCTACTTTGAGGTTTAAGTCAAACTGAAATAATGCTTACTCACCTTTTGCTGGACTTCTGCTCAGAAGCAATGAGTCTGATACAATTCTGTCAACAAATATCTTCTACAGTTTTCTCTAGTGAAAAAGGTGCCCCAGCGCTGATGCCTGCATGTGAGCTGGTCACCCTGAGATGCTTTATAGTTATGGTGAGAAACAGGCACCTCTGGAAACCAGTTAGTCTGAACCTACATAAGTGTCTAAAAAAGGTAATACAAATTGTATGCTTTTCCTGTTGATTACCATGGTAAATCCCCTACTGTGAATGTCTGGCTCTCAGAGAATTTTAAGTTAGAACTGATCAGTAGAGTTATGATGTTCTATAAGAAATGGGCTATGCAGACCCCCAAAATATTGCTAAAGTACTCTAACATGGCACTGTAGAATACTGTAGTACTTATTTATTATGTATAGGGAATACTGGTCCTTAATATCTACCAGCTGTTTTATCAGATTCTTTAGACAAGAATGGTTTATACACAGAATCCTATGGATATTTCCCAAGTAAGCTCTTGTTATTAATTTTTCAGTGAGGCCCATTCATAGCCAGGTAACTGAAACAGCAAAGGAAACATAAAAAATGGGCAAATATTTTTTTTCTTATCAAATCAAAGTTCATTTTTTTCTACCTCCTAGGATAGTTTTAGTGCAATAGAAATTTCCTAAGAATGTAGTTTTCATTGCTTCCTCAGCCAGAGCATTTAAGGAGCTAGATGTTGGCATGCTATTTTCTCTTAATGAGAGAAGGGCCACCAAAAAAAAAAAAAAAAAAAAACCCAAACAACTGAGAGAAATTTAGGGATTAATGGGACTTAAAATTCTTATGCTGGAGTAGCCTGTATCTACAGTTAGAAGACATCTCAATGTAAAGTTTACCAAAAGTCCGAAGTTCTGTCTGACAATAGCAGCATATCTCAGGGTTCACAGCACTGAACAGATTGTCATCCATTTCAAGCCTAAGTTTTTTGGTATGCTTGGAAAACTAGAGTTTGAGACTGCTTATTACTTGTACAAAATGGACTTCCAATTTTCAAAGACAATTGAATGGATTCTCATTTAATAACATACAGCCCATCTAATTTAAATAGGTTTCTGGAATTAGGTGCTTTCAGTGACTGCATTTTTTATGATATAGGAAAGGATTCCCTGGTTCTGTTATGGCTTGGGAGAACAACACTCCTTAGGCTGGTATCTGGACACTCATCTGAGAGAAGAGAGATGGCAGCCCCAGCCAAGAGGGGAAGCCCGGGGACAAGATAGCTGGGGATCATGCTGCTCCTCACCTGCAGCACACACCTCGAGCCCTCAAAGCTGTGTTGGCCCCAGTCCCATCTGTGGTGACCTCACTGTTGTCCAGCCCAGCCTAAACCACAGGGCTTCTCAGGACCTGGCCTGTGTGGGAATGTGAGGGAAGCATGAGAAAGTTTCCCTCTTCCCTTCAGCCTGACCAGGCGAATCACAGTGTGATGAGGTACCCTGGTGGTTCACACCCACTGAAGTGAGAAGCTCTAGGTAGCATAGACTGCTGGAGTTCAGGAAATGAGGTAATGCATTTCAGCCCAAGTCCATGAGGAAGAAGGATACTGTGGAATGTGTGGATGAGTTAGCTGGGAATTCTGCTTCTGACAAGGGAAAATCCAGTGACAGGCTTCAAGTAGTGGCAAGAAAAACAAAGCAACTGTTCACTTTGAAGATCTCTGTGTTACAAATGTACACTAATGTTAGGAATGTACCCTAAACTCTTCCCTGCTCTGAGGTCACACACTTCAGTTTACTGGGTTGTATTGGACATGGGCATAGTTTTTAATGCTGGTTACTGTGCCTGCAGGGGACAGAAGCAATATCACAGCTGATGGGAAATGAAAGCTGAAGAGGACACAGTGAAGTGAAGATGGCAGTCATTGTTGTGTTTTTGATGATTCTATGGAAAATACCTCTTATTCTATTCACCAGACTGTTTATTCTAAGGCAATTTAATGAAAAATATACAAATAGCCTCTGACAGAAGGCAGAGCTTGGTTTGATCCCTTCAGAAAAATAAAGGATCAGACAAAGGGTCAGGCTATTTGTGTTCAAAAAGAAAGTTTCAAAGAAATATTTTACAGTTTAGGCAGCCGTGTTATAAGCATCATTTCTGTCCTCCTTCTCCCTTCTCTGACCTTATGAAGAGAAATCAATATGAACATACTTTCAGGGAAAGAATCGAAATAGGAGATACAAAATTTGTGATATAGATAAGGCACCTCAAAAACACAGCAGAATTTGACAATGACCTCTGCTTCCATTTTCTGTAGCATCTTACTCAGCATGCTGTGTGCTGAAGGTGTGCTCCTTGTATCTTGGGTTCTGTGGAAAGGGTAAGGCTGTGGCCATGAAAAACTAACTTTGGGCCAAAGAGATGTGTAATTGCCCAATGCTCACTTATTAATCAGATGAGTCTGTAATGGTAGTAGCATGTGGACAACCGACTGGGGAGAAAAATACTGTTTAGTTCTAATTATGTCTGTGCTCTCAGTTAGCTCCATGCCACTTCTAGGTATGGATTCCACTATAGAGTCAGACATCTCAGATTCTCTAAATTCTTCCATTCATTTTTTCAGAATTTTCATTTTCTGTGCAAATTCTTTACCAAAGTGACTGACCTGTGTAAAGCACAGGTAAAAACTAGCAGGATCTGTGCCTTCTCTGCATTCCTTTTCCAAACACTGGTAGTTAATGCCCTTCTACCTTGACAAGCTGTTGACATATCTCAAGTCTTTCTCTTCTATGTATGTAGAAGTTACTGCAGCTATTATTAAGGAACACCACAGGATACTAGTTTGTTCTTTATTTTAAATAAGAACTTTCCTGGCAAATCTATCTTTAGTCATATAGTTCCTGACATGTAGTTTTATTTGGCTTCTGAGAAGGGAATCTTTCAGGATGGTGGGGATTATTCTCCTTCCATTTACATCTCTACAGCTTCACTGAGTTCAGGATAACTCCTTTTCTGACGTCTTCAAGCATATTAGGATGGCTCTGTTGTCTATGAAACTGTTACATGACCACCCACCATTAAACAGATGTTCCCTGGCTCAAAATATAAATAGCGTCTGGAGCGTGAAGCTGGCTGTGATTTATTTAGGTAACTGTGACCTTGTATGGAAATATTTTCACTTTTTTTTTTTTCTTTTTGGCAAAAACCTTTTGATTTTCAGCAAAGGAAAGCTGTTGGGCTAAAAAAGTGCTTTTTCTTTCACATGTAATTACATTGAGATTTACCTGAGTTACTGGGTATAAAAAACTGCCTTCTTCAGGAAAATGTAGGCAGAACATGAAAAACAGTAATAAAATAGAATACTTTTAGAATCTGTGACCATGTCCTTCCCTATGTGAAATAATTCAGGTGACAATCTTCAACTCTGCATAGAAAATGATGTAAGCATTTTGCTCAAGAAACTGATATTCCATCAATCCCATTGAGTGTCTCTGATTCCTCTCTAAAAAAACTCAAAAAATTGTAAGAGCTTCCCCACTGAACTACTGGCATTTCAAGGAGGTCTAATGCTCTGGTAGCATATTGGTGGCTGAAGTATGGCTATAATGGGAGGGCAAGAGGAGAACGGTTGATAACTGGAAGAGGCTCAGTGAGTTGGCTGTGGAGCAGTGGAGCTCACCTAGAGCAGTCATGATTCAGAGGATTTCACTATTATGCCTGCCCCAGCAACAGTAAACTGGCCTCTTTATCTGCAATAGGTAGAGAAGCTCATAAAAGCTATGCAGCCCTTAAGAGGGTGGTACCAGCATCTGAGGCTTGGTGTTCACTTCCTGCAACCAGTGACAGAGATACATATGCAACACAACTTTCTGCTACCTCAGTGTGTATGTATGAGTGTTAGATCCAGGTCCATTGATGTACCAGAACTGCAGGGTATATGATGAGTGAAAGCAATCACATCCTGCTGAAGTGATGAATTAGTGGGGAGAAGGGTGTCTAACCTAAAGCTGTAAGAGAGGAAAAATGTGATGTTGGGAAGCAGACTGCCACATTGCCAGAATAGCTCATCCTAATCACTCTGCTCCTGAACTGCCTATTGAGCAATCATTTGTTCTTGAGGACCCCTATACAGCTCATACACTACCACAGATTAAATGATCCTAACTTCGACTGGGAGATAAAATTGTGCCCACATTGTTTTCTAAGCCTGGATAATGAGTTGTGTGAGGTGGATGTAACTGGAGGCAGGAGGACAATTGCCTTAAGTTGGTTGCTCCTTCCTGCTGTGGAAGGAGTTCAGGCCCAGGTCTGGACCTTGGGGATAGCAGCCTCACCTACTGTTCATTACTCAGTTTTCCAAAGTCAATGTTTCAGAAGGTCTGCTCAAGATAAAACTCTGTTCATTTAACTCCCTTTATTCAAACTTATGGTTTTTAAATGAGGACGTATTTCTCATACTGAACATCCAGACAGGGCAATTTATTTCCCAAGTTTCTGGGTAAGAGCCTGAGATGGTGTCATATTCGTATTTTAGCAAGAATCCCTAGAAGTCAAATCCAGGCACTCTGCATTGTGAAACTGTTCCTGGAAAAAAAATTAAAGTTTTGTAGTTAGATAAATAGTGTAGGAGAATACAAATTATACTGGAACTAAGATTCTTTTCGTGGTTTAAATAAGTGAATATTCTCTAACATTGCATCGTGTATAATAAGCATTCCATAGCTCTGATGTAAATCAGTCAGAATGTGATGGAAGGCAGAAGATACACAAGCATCATCTAACCACACTGCATGATCTGGGACCTTGACCACACCAGTGAGTGATAATTTAGGATTGTCACCTCTAAAACCAGACATGGATGAACTTCAAATGCAGAGATCAGTGGAATCAGAATCTAGGAAAACCTGGCGGAAAACCAGATGCTCTAAACAGTCTATGAGCTAATAGACCTAAACTAACCAGTTGGTGTACGTATGGGTTTGAAACTAGCCAGAAGAATTGTGAATTGCTAAGTGTGCTGTGAAGGGAGAGGAGGGGAAATGGTCATGAATTAAAGACTTTTTGTCTGGTTTGGAAAACAGTTTGCCTGTAAGAGGTAACAGACCAGGTTCTCTGTGGATATGAGTTAACCCAAAACTCAACCAATCTGATGTTTTGGCAGTACTAAAAGCTGGAATTACACCGTTCTTCCCTCTCTCCTGTCCCCATCTCCTGAGTGGGGTGAGTGGGAGGAGCTGTAGACTGGGGGTGGTGAGATGTCTTGTATGGTGCTGGTGAGCTGAGACAATGGCTCACAAGATCTCACAAAACTGTTACCCAAACTTTAGTCAATTATTTTTGTTGCAAATCATGTACTGAGTTTTTCAGAGTTTACTCTGGTAGGGCTGAATGTTTCCCAAATCAGGATCTTAGTATTACTACACTGGAAGCTTCTGTATTGGCTAGACATCCACGGAGGTTGCAGAATTGGATCAATTTCCTTATTAATGCCTTGAACTACTAAATGAAGAATGCTTGTGAATTAAACTCTGTGTCAAAGGATTGTGAAAGAATTGTGGTATGTTTATAGATAACAGGACTACCTAAAATATCCTTCTGCATTGCTACACTGCTACACTGGTTTTGTTTTTTAGGGAATTTATGAATCCACACTGTGATTTTTTTCAACTCTGTTAAGGAGAGAAGGAAAGAATGTTAACAGGGAGAACATGTTCGTAGTTTTTTACTACTGTCTCCTAGTGGAGGTGCTTAGGGAATTACATCATGGTGAGTCGTTCCAGCAAGAGTATAGACATGTCTTTCAGGTTGTTTTTTCAGCAATTACCAGCAGTTACCAGTAGGTAATAAATATTTCTGTAGTGACTTATTACCGTGCTTTCTTAGCAGTGCTGATAAACTTGGATTGCAGTGCTCTTACCTCAAACCAGCTTCATCAAGAAACCCAAAGCTCAGAATTAAGAGAGTGAAAAAGTAGACAAAGCAGGTTAGTATGTTTTAGGATTCATGTATCTAATCCTCCCCCTCCTCCTCCTTCAGTAGCCTCTGTTAAAGATATTTCTTTTCTGTGGAAGTGGCTGAATTCCAGACCAACAGGATGGGTCTAGACTGCTCAGTGCACCGGAGCCTTTTTTTCTCAGTCCTAACTTACACATATCAATCTCTACCCCTACCACAAAGATGCAGAAATCCTCTGAATAATTCTGCAGACAGAAAGGCCTTTAAATTACCCCATAGCCTAGCCCCTGGACTTTTTTTTTTTTTTTTTTAATACAATTTCCATACTGTTGAAGCTGGTGAATTGAAGAGAACCCTAGGTATATTGCTTCTTTTTATTACTCCTTAGACTCCCAATCTGCCAAAAGGCAATGATGCTGCCCTCCAGAAACGTGATTTGAGATTTATGGATGCCAAATGCAGAACAAGCAGTAGTTTTTATTATATTACAAGGTGGGACTTCCACAGGCTTAGTTAAATGTCATAAAATGCATACTTTAGTAGGAGTTTATGTATTTTTCAATGGTAATGTACTTTTCTGTAATTCTTACAGGACAGAAAGTTGCAAGGGGAGAGAAAAATTACTGACCAGTTTCTCGCTGTTCTAAATTAGCACAGCTGTACTGAACTCTGAAAGCTAAGAATTGGGATTTCCTAAATTTTACTACATATAGGAATTTTCCTTCTCTTTGAAGATATGCTTCTTTGATGTCATCAGGGGAAATTTCTTTTGGTCCTCTAAGTGATGATTTTGGTATTTCTGTAAATAAAAATCTTAATGTATAATTCTTCCTTCACCCTATTTTTCAAATTTTGCATATACAAAGCTACTGAAGTTTAGAAAAATAAAAACTTTGATTACAACCATTTGCCCTAATTAACAGAGCTGTTAAAAAGGACAAAACTGAAGCTAACCTAAAGGCCATTTTTACACAGGAGATTTCAAGCGGGAATAGAAGCTGTTTCTCATTGTTCAAATTCTCATTCTACAGTAATTTCACATTTCAGAGTGGCATGTTACATGTGTCATTTTATTTATGTCGTGAAACCCGACAAGGCAAATGCAACCTATTTAGTAAATCCAGATTTTGCTATGACCACAACTTAAAAACATAGGAAGTTCAGTTTCTTTAACATAGCATTTACCTCTCTCTCCATTCATAGTTCAGTGGTCAGTTACTATTTGGGTTCCCATAGAGGTTTTTCATTTTGACACCTTCTGGTTGCAGTTTCTTTCAAACTTATCATGTTCTTCTAATGATCATCTCTCCTCCAGCATTTCTTGATCTGGCATTTTGACTTTTCTCTGGTTGGTGCAGTGAAGAAAATAAATGTTTCTATTTAGAGCTGCCAGACATTATTTTGGAACCAAACTGAAAAACGTGAGGTTTGCAGCTCATTCCAAATTCAACTCAGGCTCCAAGAGGTATTGGTGGTTTGACTGAATGAGCTCAGATTCTTCTAATCTCTGCTCAGATCTCATCACAGCTTCCTGACCTAGATCCTCACGCTGGCTCTTGCTTACTTGTCTAAGTAAGTAAACTCTGGGCTGGGCTTTGCTTGCTTTTAAGGCATTTTACCTAGGTCGGTCTAAAAATAATCTGTCCTATTTATTTCCATGGAAATTACAACAGATTCAAAGTGCACAGTAACACAATTTGATTGAGCAAATTCTCAGCTAAAAATACTGGTTTGCAAAATAGTCACCACCATTAGCTATGCATTTTTGCCACTGAGAAACAAGAGCCTACAAGTGCCACACACTGCACCAGCAGAAGCGATCTGCTGGATACAAACACTGAAGAGAACCAGGACGTCATTGTACAAGACAACAGAAATAGTTCTTTCCTGAAGAATTCTTCATCCAAGTTGTCAAGTTATTTGCTTACTCAAATACACATAGAATTCTATTTTGAAGACTTGGCAAGGGTCATGCAGTAGTAGTATTTCCAGAAGATTACCCAATTTTGCAATAGGCTCTTAGCAAGTTTCAACTGATCAGATGTAACGTTTTACTTCTCTCAGCTATAACTTTGCATCTGTGGATTCATACAAGCTGTTTTAAATTCTCCCAAAAACACAGTAGACAAAATGCCACGAGTATTGCTCTTCCATTGAGAAAAATATTTGAAGAGTATCACCAAAGGTTATTAAATTCTTAACCTCAAGGTCTGTTCCTGACCTTCATGAGAATGACAATTTGTTGCAAACTACACACTTTGTGTTCTGTCTGGAGTTCATAAAATTTAATATTTCTGCAGACTCTATCCCTTTTAGTGCAAGATTCATTGCAGCTAGAAAAATGAAATACTGGAATTACATGTAGAGGTCAAGGCTAAATTCAAGTGGTCATTTGAAGAAAAAACATGTAGTAGGAAGGGCAAGAGTTTAAATACATAATACAAGTTACTTTCAATAAACAGCCACAAAGTACCTAGAATTTGAATGAAAAAAGAAGAAAAAAAAAAAAAAGAATTTTTGGTATCTAGTCCTTAACCATTGATGTGTGCTACGTCCAAGCTTTCAGTATGGCATGTGGAACTATAAAAATAATGAGTCCGCATTTGGAAGTTGGTGTTAAGATTACAAACGTCTTTTAAGATGTATTTTTTTTTTTCAGTTTCTTTTTACAGTCTTCCCTGTTCCTTTTTTAGAATTTTATTTATTTATCCCCCCCCCCTCCGCAGAATATTCCACAATATTTATCCCTTTTATCGAATCTGCTTCACAATCACATCCTGCCTCAGGAATGACAGATTCCCAGTTACTCGACTGTGCTGCACTGTGATATAGATGATACACAATTTATTCTCTATTTCCTTCTTAATTCACATTTTGAAAAGTGGTTCATTTAAAGGGGTTGGTAATGTGCACACAAATAAAATATAAAAAATCATTTTTTTCATTTTTTTCTTTACTTCCTTTTTATTTTTCTGTTCCCTTCCCTTCCCTTCCCTTCCCTTCCCTTTCCTTTTTATTGAAGCATAAATCTAAAATCATAAAAAAAATCAGTCCCTGAAATTCAGAAATGTGGATCATTTACAAGGGGAGTAAGTCTAGATTACACAAAATGAAATTCATTGCATCTTGTAAGAGATTATTCTTTTATATGATTGACTCAAAATTTGCTGAGGAACAAGTACAGGCTGGAGGACACTGATGGACAGGTCCTGGCTAAGGGTTGTGAAATCCTTTAAGGAGCACAGATGGACGAGGCCAGGGGCAACAAGAGAGGGATAAGCTGCTGATAATGGCCAGGAAACGGTCTTTTGTGTGGACTTATCTCGAGTAAGATGGCCATCTCAGGAGGTACCACATGACTCTTGCTCAAGCACCGAGGGATGTCACAGGAAAAAAAGAAAGATAAAAGAGGGTCCAACAACCATGAGGAGAGGGTTTTCTGCCATCAGATCCCTCACCACGATGGACTAGAGGGTTTCTGTCATCAGATCCCTCACCACGACAGACTCGAGGTTTCTGCCATCAGATCCTTCACTATGGACCGTATGCTGACGGACTTCCCTGGGCCTGCTACCTGAGACCTGCTGCTTCCTCTCAGACTTACTCTGCAGCTTCTTCCTGGTCCCACCCGGTACCTGCACCTTCTCATTGCCCAAGACCGGCCTCGCTGCTCCTGCCCTTCGGCCTCGGACCATCGGAACGTTGTGCAACGGGACTACTGCCGGATCCTGGTGGTGACTATCCCCGCTTTACGCAATTCTTGCTTCTTTCTATCTTTTCTATCGCTCGCCTTCCCTTCCCCATCACCCCAATCCGTAATAGTGTCCGTCCTCCCCTTTCTTCATCTTCCTTATTAACATTTGTAATAAACTGGTCGGACCAACATTTGAACCGTTGTTTCTTAATCTCACGCCGGGCATACATATTTCAAAGAACTTCCTCTCCCTCCTATAAATTGGAGCAAGACACATCTTTCCACAGAACTTTTTCCTCTCTACATCTTTTTCAAACAAGTTCTACTTGAAATCATTTCACTGAGTGGTATTTCATTTTAATATTAACATATATGTTTAAGTCTAAGGTTTCAGAACGGCATGAAATATGTTATTTTCACATGGACAGAGATGTCACTGTTACCTTGATTTACTTAGTCTTTTACTGTCATTGCTCATATCAGCTGATTTTAGTATTCTTAATTTAGCAACGCCTTCTTTGCAGTAAATGATGTAATATTCGAAGTTCAAGAACATCAGAGACTTAACAGCTCCCTACCCCACCTCCTCTATGTTCTTTCTTGGTAGGCTGCTCTATTCTTTCTGCTTTCAAAATTGCTTCTGAGCAAAAGAAAGCATCTTCATGTCTTTTTCCCTGAGTAACATAACAGCTAATTTTAGACCCCCTTGGGCACTACATATATAATCGAGAGAGCTATACCCCCAGTTTTCGTTATGTCACTTTTCTGAACAATGAATTTGATCACAAGGTATTTAAGTCATTTTATGCTTTAAGTCATTTAAGTCATACAGTTAGTGATGTCCTTTGATGCAGTCAATATAGTTAACACACCCTCCTCATCTCTTCCTTCCTTACTGTCCTACTTGTACAGTACATCTGTGATAAACAGGACTCACCAGACACACTTCTTTCCTTGAAAACTCATGTTAACTAACTTTTTCAGAAGCTCCAAAAAAAAAAAAAAAATTACATAGTCTTTAAGTGTGCTGTATCATGCTTGTCTTTTGTCGAAATACTTCTAATACCTATATGTATTAGATCACAATAAATGATTCCGGGAAATATGAAAATGACAGGGAGAAAAAAAAATGAGCTAATTATACCTTGTTAAATTGAAGTAGAGACAGTCTTGAAGGTTAACTTTGACTGTTTTCAACTTGTCTGCCTAATCTAAGAGTGATGTCAAAAGCTTTCCTTATAGACATTAAAAATAACAATGGGCTAACAAGTGATGTTCCTCATGCATCCTGACCATTTTAGAAGGAGATGAATAATCCTCTGAGATGCTTAGTGCTTTCTTTTGACTGTAGAAAGACAAATTATTTTTAGATTGGCTGGCCCCCAAAGTCAGCATAGCTCTGTTCCCCTTTTACCATTCTTTCCCTATGTCCTTGTCCACTGCACTGTGGGCTTTAAACCTGCTTTAGGAAAATGCATCTTGCTGATTCAGGTGTACTTACCCATCTCTGAACTATGCCAACTAAGCCCATAACTACATAGTTATGTAGTTCAGTCTGTTCTAGGTAATCACTTTTCTGTTTTGAGGTGTAAGTGCATCTATCTTGTCTTCTTGCAAGCAGGTTGTGAAGATATTCCAGACCTGACACCATTCTGAAGACTGTACACCACCAGCAACACAGCCACGTGCTCTGCTTGAAATAATCAGTCTCATTTTAGTGGAGCCAAAATGTTTGAATAGATAAAATTAGACATTACATTCACTCATCCTGGAGTATCTCATGTTGTTTCCCTTTTTACTTCTCCCTCAGAAGCACTCGTGCACACATTACATAGTGTCCAAACAAATTGGAACCTCCTGCTTCAGCTAGTGTCTTGGCAAATTTCTGTTCCTGGAGCTCATTCAGGATTTTCCTGGCTATGTCTTTTACAGAATGGCATCCAGACAAACCTCTACCTCCCAAGCCAGCCCTCTGACATATTTTCTAAAGTAAAGGCAGTATTTAGGAAACTATGACTGGGCAAAAATGTGTAAAACAAGGGTATGCACCTTTCTCCAGTGGGATCAATCTAAGGCTTAGTACACTCAGAGGAAAGATCTTCACAGATATCCGGGGCTTTACATTAGACCTGTTGTTGGCATCCCTTTCAGAACAGAGAACCAGAAATGCAGAGGTAATTCTAAAATAAAGCCATGATTCTTACCGTAAATTAATACAGTTTGTACTTTCTAAAAAATATATATATAAATATTCATGAAATCATTTCATGATGGTTTACGTTAAACCTGGAAGAGGGCCAAGAACTACAAAATGGAAGACAGAGAAAAGTGTTATTCTGAGCAATGAAGTAGCTCTGATCAGTGATCCAGATATCTTCACTGATTGCTTAAGATCAAGTCTTGATGAAAACAAGGTTGCTTCTGCTCAGCTCTGATGTGGTTCCAGATGGCCATTAAAGAACTCAGCACTTTTTTTTTTTTTTTTTTTTTTTTTTAAGAGAATAAAAAGAAAGAAAGAAAAACCAGGACAACTGATCATCCCCAGGCTAGTCTAAGCCAAAATTATTCTTTCCAGAAAAATAGGATTTAGTTTCCAAAGTTGTGGTTTAATCTCTTTTTCACCATGGCTGTATCATGTTCACCCACCAAGATATAACATTAATGGTACTAAAGAGTGTTCTTTATAAAGCCTGTGGGACGTGCTAGGTATAAATGTCAGTCTGTCGTATAAAAACTTCTTTGACAGCCTTCCGCTGCTTAACCAGACTTCCCAGAGAGACATAATAGCTGTGAGGTGCAAATGTGTGTATGGAGCTTAGCCTTATGGATTAAATTGTTGATGGACACTGATGAAAGACAAGCATGATCAAATGAGGCTTGCTACTGTCTCAGTGATTTAACCCTTTTTCCTCTTGCCTCTGAGCTACTGTGATCTTGCATATTCTTTTGGCAATATATGTGGTTAACAGTAATTAGTTCTTTAGTTTTTCACTGTTTTTGTTGCCATTGTTATTGCTATTGCTCTTCTTGCTGCTAGTATAAACACCTGATGGGACATTTTCATGCCAGGCTCTTATAGACAATATGTATATTTCTAATATTTTTGTATACAAATCAATCCAAGTTCTAAATCCTTAAGGATTTTTTGAAATCTAAGGTGGATCCACACTACTTAATTTTGGCATAAGCTCATATCTATGGTAAAATTACCTTGCAATCAGAGCTATGGTTGCAATAGAAGCAACCAAAGGAAAGACTTTTCTTTTGTTTAGTTCTCTCATGTACTGATAGCTGTTATAAAGTGATGAGTAGATGCTGATGCATCCTCTATCCTGTTGATTCCTGGTAATAACAGGTCAGGTTTGCTGAATCAAGGCAGAATCAAGGCAGATTCAACTCCTGTGGTACAATGATAAGAAAAGATTTTGTTTATTTTACTAATTTGGCTGGAGGAACCAAAAGCAGGACTGCTTCCCAAAAGCTCCCTAATACCTAATCCAGACATACTTCAATTATCTCTGAAGTTTGGTTTTCCCTCACATAATTCCCCTTCAACCACCTATGAAATCCAGCCAATCTTCATAGCACTGTCTGTTACTTTTGTGAACTTCTTACACTGCTATCTATTTACAGTAATTTCTCATGACACGTCAAGCAGCTTTCCATGCCCTGTTCAGTTAGCTTCATCTCAGGTCAGGACAGCCCAGCCATTTGCCTGTAGCTCTGACAATAACAGTTGATAACAGACAGCATTATGGACTTCTGTTGCCATCATTACCATCCATCAGGTTTTACATGTCAGCCTAGTCCCTCATGTTCACTGATAAAATGAATATAAATAAAGAATCCATAATCTGCTGTTTTTACACTAACAATTCAATGTCTCACAAGAAGGAGTTATGAAGAATGGGGGTGTATTTGAGCTTATGGGAAAATCTTTCCAAGACTGCTTCTGAACAAAACCAATTTCCTGACAAATTGTCTGTGGCCACACAGTGTCATTCTTACACTGAGTAGAATATTAGCCCAAAATTCTCCCCTGCAAGAAACCATGTAGCTGCGAGACAACTTCCCTTCATGCAATCATGTTCTAATAGCCAAGGCAAACAAGTACATTTAAACTCACACAGGGAATTGTTTTATTGTGAGAGGTATTCCCTGCTGCTCATCTTATCTTTAACTCCCTTCTAATGCACTTTTAACCACACTTTCTTGTATTTCAACAAACAATAATTCTTTGCCCCTAGTATTAATGTATTTATGCTGTATCTGTATGGATTTAATTTTTAAAGTGAGCCAACAAAAGCACAACACTCATTAATCAACTTCTGGCCCCACGTATTTTCTTTCACATCTCTGATGTCCTTCTCAATTTGTCTACATCATTTTGAGTAGTCCCTGTTCTGCAGTACAATCACTTATATCCAAAGACTGTCTTCTCCCTGTGGCATGATGAGATGTACCAATGAAAGTAGAGCAATAATAGATATTTCTAAGCCATCATGCCTTGCAGCGAATTCCTGTCTGATTTAAATATCCTTGGAACACCATTTAATTAATGTTTCTTTTCAAGTGCTTGAGATATTTTCTATTTCACTGCACGTGTGCATTTTGGATTATTTTTCCTTTTATGTGTTCATGTCTAACAGAAGTCTATTTTATTTTCTGGCCAACATTTCTAGATTTGTGAGCTGTCTTGTTTCTATTTTTTTTTGTTCTGTTTTGTTTTCACAGTTGTTTACTTCTATATTTCATTGTAGCATATATAATGGGCTTAATATTAAGTTTAATCTCCTTCTGGAAAAACACCTTCTAGAAAAATAATAAGAATTTTGAAAAAGATAAACAACAAACTAAGTCAGAATATATTAAAAAGAACCAGCAGATTGTGCAAGGCAATGCTACTGAACTATACTTGATTTAACAGGCCTACATGTTAACATATTATAGCTTAAGAGGTTCTCACTATTTGTACAGGAATAAGTATGTACAGCTGACTTCAATATCACTTTTTCAGGCAGTGATGTGCAGGTGTCTTTGATGGAATGGACTGGATCAATATTATAGGAGCTACTGTTGTAGACTTACAGTGGCATCCAAGATGAAATACCAATAGAACATATGCAATATCCAATATCTCAGATAAGTGCAACAGAGTAGTGCAGACCTTACAGAAAGAAAAGCAAGCGGAACAAAGTCATCCCAAGGGCCCAGGTGATGTCATTATATTTTTGCCTGTAGTATAAGTGCTGCACTGTAAAAAGCCATGTGACAAATAAATGGTACTGTGAAGCTGGCCACATTGCTAACACACTCTGAGTTTTCAGTACTTTCTGAAACTATATACTTATTGTATTTTCCCAAATAAAAGATATTTGTGGTTTCATATTCTCAGAACTCCTGCTTGCTTGCAAGGGGAGAAGGAACACCTGTAAATGTTTAGATTATTAAATTCCTAAATGTTGGTGTTTTAGGTGAAGGAGAAAGCCACCATTTTTATTTATTTCAGAAGGAGTTCCCTAGATTTGTTATTGAGCTCAGTCCTGGTTACTACCGCTGACACCTGGCAGGAGGGCTACATGTGCAACAAAAGTAAATTACAAAATTCCAGCACATTTATTTCTTCATTCTTCTTAAACATATAGGTGGACATATCATACTCCTGCTGAAACTGGTGGGAGTAGTGTCGATAGCCTGCAACAGAGTTTGGCCTTCTAACTATAAACTGAAAAATCTTTTCTTAGAAAATGCTAATATGTTAGCACAAAAGTGTTTGGCCACAATGAGTTAGTGTCAAGTTCTCTTTCAGGCAGTAATTTCTGCTTAACAGTAATGAAAATAATACAAAAGAGGTACTGATGAAGAACAGACAGCAAAAGTTTTGAGTTCTACCATGATAACTAAGCTAGAGGGTTAGAAAACGGAATATGTTTGATTTACCTTTTTGGAGGGTATGAGAGTTTGTATTTATATATTAAATGTTTGTAAAGTATTAGTGTAGTAAAATGCTTAGTTGATTAAATGTTTTGGAGTTTGTAAGTCTTGTTTTGTTTTGTTTTCTTTTGTTTTTTGCTTTTTTGTTTTTTCAAAAAAAAAAAATCAAGTACATTCAGCAAATTCATAGTGCATGATCCAGCTAGGTTTTGGAAACCCTCATGTATATGTCTAAATGAAATTCTCTTCTCAGAGTACGTTAAGGCCAGTTGCTCGATGCATTTCCGTTTGGAAATTAAAATCAAAATTTTTGCAAACTTCCTAAATGAGAGACTTTGGATCACTTTTTAGAAATAAAGTAGAAAAGGATAAAAAGAGAGACAAAGAGACAGGCTGATTCATGCCAAACGTAAGAATTAATAAATCTTACCTCTATTATTTATATAAATCTAGAACAAGTTGAGATTATTTGATCTTGAATGAATTCAAATGACAATTAAGAAGAAAACCTTGATGAACCCATAATTGAATCAACACATATGGAAAAAAATATAAAAGTTACTCATTGTTCCAAAATATACTGGTTTCATTAGTGGTTTACCTCATCCGCTTTTTACTTCTTGCTGAAGGTCACAATTAGAAACATATTTGCTTATTTTGCTACTGCCTATATCCTTTTTCATATTATGAAACTGAGACACGAGTGCTTTGTTATTTTAAGGAACTTTTTTTCTGTCCACATGGTGTGAATTATTAAGAAGCTTAACTTATTTTTACTACAGACTCATAACTGAAGAAAGTTGGGTCCAATATACCACAAAAGTCATCAAAAGGGTATATAGATGGCTTGTACAGACCTTCTGTATATGTGAATTTTCAGTGTAAAATCTGATGTTGTGCAGGTTGTATTATTTGAAGGATAATAAAACATGGATCTAAAGAGACAAAGATGTTAAAGTAGACAGTAATTGTATGTGGAAAAGTTTATTTTATAGCACTAGAGCATCTGGATTCAGATTTTCATGGCTGCTTTGATTCCAGTTACTGATTGAAGCTCCTTTCTGTTCCATATTCTTGTAAATTACAGTGCAGTGGGTCAAAATAACAAGACACACTTTGGAATTGTACTAATACATGTGAAAATTTAAACAGAAACAGATGGGAAATGCAAAGATAATTCTGAAGCTTACCAGCTATTCTGACATAAGAGATCCCACCAACATCAGTCTTTGTAGTGTAACATGCAGGCAAATAGCACTTATGTGCCCTTTGTACATTCACAAGTTATAGGAGCAGCGTCCATTACTCCCCATGTGTCATGCTGGAAATCCATTTTATGCCCTGTAATTGAAAATAATGAGGCTAAATGAAATACAGTAGCCTTAAGAGTGAAGAGGGCTAGGAACTCCCGGGGTTTGCAAGTTCTTCACTGCAGAACAAATGCTTGAATGAGCATTTCAGAAATTAGAAGATTTTGAACAGTTTTTTAAATGAAAACATACATGTGTATTGCAAGTGCAGTCCATTTCTCAGTTGTGTAGGTAACGGTGTATATTTCTCTGGAAGTTTTATAAGTATTTAGTTTTAGAATATACCAGTAGAGCTCATATCAAAGTATCTTTAAACCAGTATGCAGAACACAATAATATAGAATAGTAATTTGCAGCATAATTAATTCATGATTTATTGTTGTGTATATTTTAGCTTCCTCAGGTACATTGTTCAAACTAAACTGAAATACAACATTATTAATTTTCCCAAATCATTTATCACTATTTGCTGGACTTTTGAAAAATATTTGCAATGGTAATCCCAAATAGCTTAAGCAAACATACAGAAACAGCAAAATCAAAATACTTGTAAGAAAAAAATCATTTACTTACACTGGCATAACAACTTAACTTAAAAAGTAATATTTCTGTTAATCCTTGAATTTTATTTTAGAAAGATTTTGGGAAATGAAGCAATTGTTGAAGCATTTTTTTTTTTGTATTAATAAAATTAGATTTTATTCATTTATTTAAGAATATAAAGTACCCAAATTAGGAAAAAATATTGAAAACCAATGCTATTTAATTATAGGAAAAAAAGTCTATACACATTATTCATCAAAAGCCAATAAATATTCTATTGACTAGATTACGACTGTGTACATGGTACATGTAGTATGCAGTCATGTACACATAAGATTTCTGTGCAGATTTTACAACCAGTACACAGAAATAAATACATAGGGCTTGAATCATTTTGATGAAGAATAAATATGTAACTTAAGATGTACAGATTTCCTCCTCAAAGTGTTCATTTCTGTCCATTGACTATAAATACTTTGAAACTTAATAATTACTAATTAGTAGCCACTAGTTACTAATCTCACCACAGACTTCTTCACTGTAAACATTAAAAGGTAACTGAATACACCTGCTGATATTGAAAGACACATAGAGAAAGCACTTAGGATTCTAGAATTAAAAAAAAAAAAAAGCTATATTAATTATCACATATCTTAGTGATGAGTTATTGTAATCTCTAGAATGTCATTGTAGATGTGACTAGCAATTGATATAACTAGAAGAAAACTTTTAAATACATAATTTGTTTATGTATTACTTATAAACATCATTCTGAAATATTAAAAAGAAGTGAAGATTTTTTTTTTCCCTATTAAAAACAAAACAATGACAAAATATTCAGTACTGTATCAAAAAACTATCAAGCTTTTTGGGTAGTGAGAAGCTGCATTTCTTAGTATTCCCTTGGTCAAACTTAAAATTGCAGCTTCAAAAGGACCAAAGTGATGTAATTGTTAAAGCACAGATAGCGTAGTACATTTTGTGATGCAGTTTGTCATATAATCATAGAATTGCTCAGATTGGAAAAGACCTTAAAGATCATCAAGTCCAACTGCAACCTAACCATACTACCCTAACTCTAACAACCCTCCACTAAATCATGTCCCTGAGCACCACATCCAAACAGTTTTTAAACACATCCATGGATGGTGACTCAACCACCTCCCTGGGGAGCCTATTCCAGTGCTTAACAACCCTTTCTGTAAAGAAGTGTTTCCTGATACCCAACCTAAGCCTCTCCTAGCGCAACTTGAGGCCATTTCTCCTCATCCTGTCACCAGTGAGAAGAGACCAGCCCTTCTCTTGCTCTAAGTACCTTTCAGATATTGGAAGAGAGCAATAAGGTCTCCCCTCAGACTCCTTTTCCACAGAGTAAACAGCCTCAGTTCCTTCAGTCTCTCCTCATAGGGCATATACTCCAAGCCTTTCACAAGCCTTGTTGCCCTTCTTTGGACCTGCTCCAGTACCACAATGTTCTTTTTGTATTGTTTTAAGATTATACATTTATTCTTCTTGTAAACTCTCTGATTCTGAAATTAGCAACCCATCGGAAAACAAATAAACAAACAAAATACACACACAAATACACAAAACAAACAAACAAACAAAGGCAAAAAAGCATGTCAAAGAAACAAACAAGTTAGGTGCTAACATACCACTACTAGAATGAATAATAAGGTAATTGAATTAAAAATTTCGTAGTTTTATATTTCTGATTTATGAAACAGTGTATCAGAAAAATAATTACTACAAAGATTACCAATATTAATTTATTTATATGAATTTGGGAAAACTAGGTAAGTCATTCTTTTTCTTCGTCAGTAACGAGAATGTGAAGGGACATCTGTGTAAATCACTTGCAATATCATCAAATAATGTATTAAATCAGGAGCATAAGGAGTAACATGTCTCTTCAGTATTACACATTGCTAACTGTCAATTTTACTCTTCAAGAATTGGTCACAGTTCTGTAGAAATATGCAGACATGAATGACATATAAAACTCAAAACATCCTGAAGACATTTTATCTGGCATAGATACTGTAGCTGGTGTGTGATATGAAAATTATTGAGGATTTTACACAATTTCTACATCCTGAATGATTAAATAGAGAGAAAAAAAAAAAGGAGTTTGCATTCAATTAATTCACACTCTAGTCATCCCAGGTAGTTGCAGCTAGTCCATGTGACCAGGTGTCCTTAATGGGGAAAGATTTCTGATTCTGTCTGACAAATGCATATACCCAAAGTACTTGAACAACTAACCTCAAACATAGTTTTTTAACCTGATGAAAATGATTCAGCCTCTCCCAAAGTCAAACAAATATATAATTATTCTTTGAGCACCTAATTTTTCTGTGCACGTTCATCTTCTGGGATTCAAGTGTACCCAAGATATTGCTTGTTAGTTATGTTGGATCACAATAAGTAAATTATATTTCAAGATTGATATTAGAACATATATGGTATTAACACATAATTTATAAGAGATACTTGATTTTTTTTCTGAGTGTTACAGCTACTGTTGGAGAATTTATGCAACATCTTAGTGGAGTTTAAATCTTTGTCATGTCTCTTCTAGATATTTGCTACTAGAATATACTAAAGTCACAGAAGTACAAAGCAAAGAAGGACACAGAAAAAAAATGTAAAAAGAGGGCCAAATAAAGACCTCTATAACTAGATAAATTAAAAGCAGAATGAATGTATGATTAAAAACATCACTACAAAATGTTCTGACAATTTATTTAGTTGCAATACTTGTTATTTTATTGAAAGAAGTCATTACACTGTAACAGTGTGATTAAAGTCTATTTATTTTAATTAGAGCTATATGAATTAAAAGCCCAAAACTCAAGTGCGTAGATCCTACAGGAAAAAATAATAATAATAAAAAAAAATTGTACATAAGTAAGATTTTTAGATCAAATCACTCTTTCATAACAGAAAAATCTGAGCTTCAAATAAACACTTTTTTCTTAGCCAAACAATGGGCTTCTTGGCAAGAAAAGGATGATGGAATAAAATGACATATCCAAGATAGAAACATGCAAAGTGTTCTGAAACAATCTAAAAATACACATTTGCAAATCATCAGGGAACAGTTTTGCCACTGAAGTCCTGGAAGCCAGGATCTTGGGTCTAAATTAATTTCAAGCTTTTTCATGGGATGATTAGTGAGAATTGATTTTAATTAACACTTCAAACAACAGCTGACCTGACTCTCATAATACAATTCTCACTTTCAACAAAGACTTAAACTTCTAAATGTCTATGTTCCATTGATTAATCAATTTTAGAAATTCAACACTGGAATTCTGTTGAGAAAGTAACACATGGTCTGGAGAAGGTGAAGAAAAATTCCTTTGCATACATGACCTTATCCATGACCAGAGCCCAACATCTAAAATATCATGTCCTCATAAAATGAATTAAGCTCCCCATAAAAACAAAACTTGCACAGTTACACTCCATCCATCTATTTCTTGCTATGCAGCAGTGGTACTGTTCTACTGAAGTCTAAAAAGGAGAAATGTGTCAAGTCTGGAAGATGGATTTTCTGTATTGAATGTTGAAATTCTGGCATAACTAGAGAAGCAAGGCAAGAGCCATTTAGTGTTATGTAAGCGCCTACATCTCAGCTGATCACTTCAGGCCGTTTTCATAGTCACTGAGGATGAACTGACATTTTTGGGGCAGTAACTCTTCTCATTCCAAACCAGATGTAAAGAATAAGCTGTAAGATATGCACTTTAATTGAGATAGTATTTCTAGAATTTGACCATCTAAGGGTAAGTGAGTCAGTATTGCAGCTAATTTCTCATTTCACTGCTATCAAGATATTAGTGACAGGAGTAGAGTAAATGGTCTCAAGTTGTGCCAGAGGAGGTTCAGGTTGGGTATTAGGAGAATTTTCTTCTCCAAAAGAGTGGTCATGATCTAGAATGAGCTGTCCAGGAAGATGTTTGAGACACTATCCCTGAAGACATTCAAGAAGTGTTATGATGTTGTACTGTGTTTTAGTGGGGAAGCATTGGTGGTAGGACGATAGCTGAACTAGAGATCTTGGAGGTCTTTTCCAACTGTGGTGATTCTATGAATTTAATTCTGTGATTTCTAGAACTTGGGCAGAAACTTGGTCAGCAAATTTCAAATAGAAAATGCTGTATTGTTGTCAGGAACCAGTGTAAGACAAGTGATTATGTTCCTTGACCCATGAGCTGACTTATGAACAGACTTAGCTTTTAGGCCTTATTGTAAGCAAGCAGTTATGTATATCTTTGAATACATGCAGGTATGTGCAGATAAATTTTTCTTCATTCTGTATAATTTTGTCATATTACAAGGAAGGTGTATATTTTTCTGTTACATTTAGTTTAATTTTC
This sequence comes from Gallus gallus, assembly GCF_016699485.2. Lineage (NCBI taxonomy): Eukaryota > Metazoa > Chordata > Aves > Galliformes > Phasianidae > Gallus > Gallus gallus. Next base: position 9,221,847 of record NC_052532.1, on the reverse strand, counting down.
ATTATATCTTCATTTTATTTCTATTGTTTTCTATCTAGCCTTTAGTTCTTCAGTTTAGTGTCATTATGAAGTGGTCTTTAAAACACATGCACATTTATTTCAAAAAAGTAACTCTCTATAGATCTAAACAGATATTTGATCAGATTAACATAATGAGAGGAACATATTTAATGAAGGACGATAGAAGATAGGTGGGAACCTTATTGTCACCCTTTACTAGCCCTCACTCTTTTAGAAAAGAAGTATCTTGACAGAACAAGTCTTTATTTTCAGCTTTATGCAAGAAAAAAACTTATGTTCATAAGTTTGAATTGGCCTTCTCACTTTTTGTCTCTCCAAGCATATTCAAAAACCAGCAATGTTATTGAATGCCTCTTTCCTAAATCCAGTTCAGAGCTGGACAATATATGTCATAAGATACAGAATTATCTTAATTATTTTTGGCAGATACTCAAAACCAAAGAAAAAAAAATCTGGCATTTTTAATAATTCTCATTTTAACAAAAGACTGAAAAGCAGATGTAGTATAATCCAGAGCTTTGAGTAATGCCAGTATAAGTTTACTTGGACTTTCAGTAGTTATTGCAACACTTGAAATATTCCAGTTTTCCTCGGAGTCTTCTTGAGACCGGCCCTGTCCTTGAGGTGTCAGATTAACACTCCACTCAGAAGACAAATTGTTCATGGGCATGCTGGACATATGAGAGCCATTAGACAGTGTGATCTACATTCTTGAAAAATGAAAAATTCTAGGCAACATTACATTTTATATATGCAAGATGTTTATTATTACTGCACCAGCAATAAATGTTTAGAAACTGGAGAGGGTTCACAATGATTCTGACTAGGAACATATGAGGATGGAGCCATTGAATTCTGGCATGAAATAAAAGATCTGGAAGCTATTATGCATTTAGCTCTCTATGAGTATTTAATTATATCAATAGGAGAACACAATTTCTGTTGCGTGCTTTGTGATGAATGTCTTCATTTATTCACGTTACAATGAATGATAGATGAGTTCAAGCCAGATGTGGGAACTCACTTGCAATTTACTTAAAGTATCTTAGTGAAATTTCTTCTAAAGTTCACAGGACACCTCACTGAATGTCATGGGAATTCATCTGATATGTAAAATTTGATTACTGCTTGAGGAGTGAATTTGCTTTTGCTAGGCTATACAGACATAAATGGTAACAAATATGAAATGTTATGTGATTAACTGCTTTTTAGAGAGTGATAAAGTCTTTAGTGAGAAAAGTGGATTTCAGTTTTAGAGTTTCTCATCCAACCTATCATAGGAATGAAAATAGCTGCTAAGCTGGTTAATAGTATTCAACTTAGTTTAACAGATGATTCTGCCAGAGGAAGTTATTCAAGGTAGGGAAAAGATTTTGATGATAACAAACTAAATACATTCACAACTACATTCAATACATTCTTATCTTTTAAAGGTTCTTTAAAAAAAACCAACATAATGACAAAGAAATACCAGTCAATTTCTTGAATTATACTGATAAAATAAAAAAAATACTTCATAGTATTGGTGTGAAGTTATGCTCACTACACTAGGAAGAAAAAAAAAAGGTCTCCAAGGAATGTATGGTTAAGAAATTATAAAATGTGAGGGACAAATATCAAAGACTTAAGACATTCATATTAGCTGATAGCTTGGTTTATTTCAAAACAAAATGATTACATGATGAAAGCTCAACTTATTTACGTAATTTATTTGTCCTTACATACTAATTAGTTTAAAAATATATTTACAGTTCATCCTTTCATTTTGAATGTTTTAAATTGTTTATGTCTCCTCCTACTTGATCCTCTGATTCTGGCTGGTAATTGCACAGGCAAGCCCAAGAAAAAAGTTTTTTAAATAATAGTTTTTTCACCAGATGACAAAATTTGGCATTTCAGATTCATTCTAATTCCATGAAAGGATAGGAAAAAAAAAAAAAAAAAAAAAAAAAGGAGATAGCACTGCTTTGAAGATGTAGAAGCGATTTTTTCTGAAATGCTGTTATAAAACTTATGCTATTCAATTGTATCCAGCTGAAGGAAACAAAAAAAGCACTAATAATTAACTTCTTTACTTCTTGATTATGGTATCTTTATATTTTCAATTTTCAAAATACTAAATTAAAATGTACATTTTCAAAAACTAAATTTGATACTTCCAGTTGCCCCATTCAGTGAGAGAGGGCCCATTTTTAACACTTGGGATCTTCCATCAGTGTTTCAAAGACTGATTTTAAGTATCTGTGTTAAGAACATAACTTTCTCCACTTACTGCATGGAGACTTCTGACTCAATAACTGAAATTTCATTCTTATAATGAAAGATGCAACATGAAAAGTTCACCTATAGATGTCTTGCTCCAATTTATAGGAGGGAGAGGAGGTTCTTTGAAATATGTATACCCGGTGTGAGATTAAGAAGCAACAGTTCAGATGTTGGTCTGACCAGTTTATTACAAATCTTAATAAGGGAGATGGGGAAGGGGAGGATGGATGATTTAGGGTAATAGAGAAGGGAAGGCAGGCGATAGAAAAGATAGAAAGAAGCAAGAATTGCATAAAGTGGGGATAGTCACCACCAGAATCCAGCAGTGTTCCCATTGCATGACGTTCCGACAGTCCGGGGCAAAAGCGCAGGGGAAGAGCAGCAGCAGTGTGGCTGGTCTTGGGCAGCAAGAAGGTGCAGGTATCGAGTAGGTACAGGAAGAAGTCTGTGAGGAAGCAGCAGGTCTCCGGTAGCAGGCCCTGGAGAGTCTGTCAGCATGCAGACCTTTCGTAGTGAGGGATCTGATGGCAGACACCTTCTCGGGGGAGAGAGCAGCAGCAGAGAGGCCAGCCTTAGGCAACAAGCAGGTAGAGCACAGAGCAAGTCCAGGAGGGAGAGGCACGTTGTGAGGCTTCTCATGTCAGAACCCTTATTCTTCAGCATGCAGGTCTCTGCAAGCCCCTGGCCTTGTCCATCTGTGTCCCCTCACACAGAGGATTTCTCAACCCTTGATCAGGGCTTGCTTGGACTTGTTCATCTGAAAGCTTTGAGACAATGATGTAAAAGAATAATCTCTTACAACTGATTTTGCAGATACATTTGAATGACATAAATAAATGGATAAAATAGATATTTCTACATGCCTATCTCTTTAGCACTTTCCCACCAAGTAATTTGAAATTTCCTGTATGTACAGTACTAAAAATTACTTTTGTAATTAACATAGTTGTTCATTATCTCTGATTTTTTCTTTTTTTGTTTTCCATTTTTGTTATTTCCCATTCTTTGTCCCAGCTAAGCTTTCTAGACACATTTAATATGCACTATGTAGAAGTACCTCAAAGACACAGTGACTTTTTAAGGAAAATAGCCTCCTAGTGAGATATATAATCATCCCTTGCTTTTGGGACACAGAAAGATTTTGTTGCGCGATATCTCCAAGGCCTACTAATTACCTGAATAACAGTAAAAAAATGGGAATATTTTCTAGGATAAGTATCAATATATTTCTTATCAGTGATAATACCTGTGTTACTTTTTACAGATTACAGCAGTCCAACCTAGCTTCACCCATACATTTTCAGCTACCAATAACTATCACATGTTGTAGTGCAAAAAATTTCTCTGATTTAGTAGGAATAAAAACATAAATATGAGAACAGTAGGAAGGTTAAAAATAAATAAATAAAATGTATATATAGCCAGATATACCCTGAAAACTTCCATGCTTCCATGACATCCATGTGCATTGTTTCCATTATAGTAGAATCAATATGGGGCAAGTTTGTTATTGTGTCTTTTTCCTTCCTATAGGATACTTATTTGTCCAAGTGATGGAAAGTTACCATGCTATGAATTCCATTATGTCCAGTATTTGTTAACTGATATTTTAGCTGAAGCCTACTATGTAATTGACACCATTTTCTAGTGGCCTATGTCTGAATACCAATGAGATATGAAGAGTTCCTCTGTTTAGTTTCTGTCAGGCTGGGAAGACATGATGCATCACGTATCTCAGAACAATGAACCAGCAAATCTCTCAGCAGTCATCTTTCAGTGCTAGGAATATATATATAGATATATAAATATTTGGACCAATATCAGCTGCCATTTCTTTCTAATGGCAAATTTGTTAATTTGTGGTTTCCTCTTCACTGTTTCTTTTTCATGCAGTAGAACTGAACAATATTTATTTATTTATTTACTTATTTATTTTGTACTGGAAAAAGGATTGGGACTGTGAAAATTCACAACAAATGTTTCTTTCTCTTTTTTCTTTAAATTTAGTTTTTTTTTTTTTTTAATTCTCATTTTTGGTGTGAAGTAACTGGCTACTAAATAAGTGGTGAAGTTTAAGAAAGTACTGTTCTTATTTCTCTTGGACTGAAACTGCAGTTTTAAAAACACAACTCTGATAATTCTTTATCTGGACTTTTCTTAGAGAATGCTCTCTTTCTTGAGAAGTAACAATCCTCCACTGCATTAATTAGAAAAGTGCAATATTCTAAAACTGTTTTAATTGTAAAACCAGACTGGTGGAATTTGCTAGTTCTTAGTTTATAAAAGTGAAAATAAAAATTTTATACACTTTTATTTTTTTACATTTTACCATGTTATCAGTCACAAGATACTTTAGATCTATTGGTTCATGAAAATAAAGAGATTTTAAATCAGTACTTTGTAGGGTGTGATATCAGTTTTAATGGACTTCATTCAAAATGGTGTAGAGAATTGGTCTGCTTCAAGACTATTTCCAAAGATACCCACCTCAGCTTATAAACAAATTTTAAATATAAAATAAATAAATAGAGACCAGTGCTTTCCAGTCATTTCTGAGAAAGATATTAAAACATTTCTGCTTAGTCTTACAGTTTATTTAGCTGTCTGTTCTGACATCTATCAATGACTGAATAAGGATTCATAGGATATTTTCATGCAGCCTCTGTCTTTTTGTTGGTTAGCTGTGTTTGATGGAATACAGTATATGGTGGCAACCATTTTCCAGTGGAGGTGGAACTTAATGTTAAGACAGGATTTTTCATGTTACTTTGATCTGTTATACTGCTTTTTTTCTGTAACTCTAATTAAAGTGAGCAGACCAGGATAAACTGAATTTTAATTCACTAAAATTTCAAAGCCTACAGAGAACACAGCTTGAATTTATTCTTAATTACAGTTATCAAGAAAAGGCAGTGACTTTTTCATATCTTTTTTTTTTTAAACTTCTTCAATTTATAGGGCCATTCTCTATTTCCAATTTCTATTACATTCTATTCTTTCATGAATCCCTGAGTTATCCTCTCCCCAAGTGCCCAAGAACAACTGAAAGCAACTGAACTATCCTATTATTTCCAATATCCTATATCCTAAATATCCTATTATAGTTATTATGGAGCAAAGTCTTTCTATTAGAAGGTGGTTTTTTTTTGTTTGTTTGTTGGTTGGTTTTTTTTTTTTTTTTTGGTAGAATTAAAAGAAGAAGAATGTATATCAATACAAATAAAAACATTTCTGTATTATTTTCTAATTAGAAGGAAAAGCATAGTAGTTTGTATGCATGACGTATGGAGAAATCCTAGAAATGACGAGAAAAGATGATCTCATACAGTATTAAGAATTTGGCAACAAACTTTGACAGGCTCATAGAGGTTTATTCTTCTGTCTGTGTGCTACGTTTTCAGACAAGCATTTTCTTACTTCCTCCCATGCTGCTTCTTCTGTTACTTACAAAGATAAACTATGTAATTTTTCCCTTTTCAAATTCTTTCTTGAGACTCTAACTTCCATTTTTTTTAAAACACGTCATTCTTAAACTTTTTCCTCCTGCCTTCTGTCTTTTTGTTTTGTTTTGTTTTGTTTTTTAAGCCTGAAAACTATTTAGACCAGAGATCACCCTTTTATAGGGTGTCTTTGCATCTGTAAGTTTATGAAGCTTTTAGAATACTGATGTCTCATCTATGGTGCATTTGTCATGATAGCACTGGAAATGTTAAATGGGAAATGCATAAGCAAAATTGATAAAAGTATTTTAAAACTTCTGTGTACTTTGAACATACAGAAAAAATGCATTCAGACAAGTCATACAAGTTGGTCAGGCACTGGAATAGGCTGCCCAGGGAGGTGATGGAGTCACCATCCATGGAGGTGTTCCAAGAAACGTTTAGGTGTTGTACTGAGGGACATGGTTTAGTCGGGAAGTATTGGTGGTAGGTGGATAGTTGGACTGGATGATCTTGGAGTTTGTTTCCAACCTTAATGATTCTATGATTCTGTGATTCTATGAATATTTGTTCCTATTGCATACCTCTTTTCCTCTCTGTGATACTATGCTTCAGTCTGGGTAAGCAGACACAAGCATTACTTGATCAGCAAACCAGGCAAAAATCTTTCGCTACTTCTAAGATTCAATTGCTGAAAGTAAAGGACTACGATTTCCAGAGAAAGTTGATGCTCTGTTCTTCAGCTCTTCAGGTAGCTGGCTGAGCACCAAAGTGCACAGATTTTGGAGAAAAGGCTGCAAACTTTAACATTAATGTATATATAGTGATGTACGTTCAGATGGGCTCTTTTTCCCACCTCACTCCAGCACTGTTTATTGAAGGAATAGTGTCATGTTTTCACAGAATTAAGCTTATATGTAAATGATATGCATATAACAAACCTTAAGATACAACTCACTATCACATCATAGAGAAAGCTCTGTATACCCACAATGTTACAAACTCAAATTTTGTACACTGCACTCAGCAGAATCAGCTCCATCTTTTCACCAGCAATTCTGTTTCACATTCAAAATACTACACCAGTAATGTATCTCACTGATTCAAGAATGATAAACATTGATGCTATCCCAATAAATACTGTATTACGTTCTCAAGGGTGACTGATAGTGTGCTTTTAACAGCTTTATTACTAGGGCAAAGTTCCATGGGTAACAGCAGTGAACTGTCAAAGATACTCATAAAGAAATAACAATAAGCTTACATTCATAAAGTGCTTGTCATCCCAAAGGAGGAAAGACTACTTTCCAAAGTAGATACAAAAGAAACATAGCAACATCTGTTACTGAATACAACTGACTCTAAGAGGAGGACGAAAAATACCATAAGGTTATGAAATACACTTGACAATCTTTGCTGAGTACAAAGGAATTGCAAGTTATTTTTTACATCTCTTTAAGATCACTCTTCAAGAGTGAAACAAAATGTGACAGTCTTACTTGGGTATTAGTTCTAAACAGAATGCCATCTCATATCCACATCGTGATTTTTAATCTGAGATCTCAGTAACAACTAGGGTGATCCTAAAGATCCTACAAATGAAACTAGGATCCTCTAAACACTTGAGGTCTACTTTAAGTAAATAAATAAATAAACAGGAGAATAGCTGACTGTATGTTCAGATGACTATGGGTCAGAGATATATGAGTACACATCTACTGAGCAGATATATAATCAGTTAATTATTGGGCAGCTAAGAGGTGGAGCATGAAAGTAATGGAAGCAATTAAGAGGAAGGATTTTTATTATTATTATTTTTGAACGCTTAAGATCATCTAGGGCTGAGACTAGCTCCTTATTCAAGTGATTTTTTTCAATTTATTATCAGCTTATTTTTTCCAAAGTTTTCAGGGATTAAACGATGAAGACCTCTATCTTTCCTGCTAGAGCTCTGTATTGGCTTTCTTGGGAAAAATGAAAACAGCAATCCTGACTGTACAGAAAAAGAAAATAATAATAAAATAATAAATAATATATTAAAAAAAAAAGGTCCTGTTTGCAGTTCTGGAAGGATATCATTATGTCCCGTGAAGGTGTTGGTATGTAGCAGCTACCAGTTCCTAAATACATTTAGTGTTTCCAAATGTATATGGGAATACATATTTGCATATGCTCCAATGTGCACATATGCCCACCTAATGCACATACATACAAACATATATCCTAAGGGTACAGCAGTTTTCCACATTCATGCTGCTTTTTGTCAGAGGATTTTGAAGCACTCTGCAGACATTATCTAATAAGTAGGTAAGGGATATTACTGTGCCTGAATGCTTGTCCGCTGACCTACCGGGAATTCTTCTGGCGTTTCTGACAAAATTCTGTCAGCCTCTGGCAGGCAGGTGAAAGCACAGAAAGAAAAACATGGAAATAAAAACAGCCCTGTTTCATGCCTTCTTGTTGAAGTAGGATCACACCAGTTGAGGCCACAAGAGGAAAACACATTTGAATGCCAAGCACATAAAAGTCCTACAAAGGCAAACATCATAATTAGCAATGGATGGGAAAGTCAGCACGAGGCAAAGTGGTCAGTTTGATCTTCAGAGTTATCATTCATGAGTGTGACACTATGATTATACAATGTCATGCAGGTAACACAAATGTTAAACAAATCACCCATCTTGAGATTTCTTGAACTCCTACTTTACAGCTTTAGGATCAGATGTGTTTTTGATACTTGTAATGTTTTTCTTTGTTAGATTCCCTAATGAATATAACAGTCTTTACCTTAACAGGAAATCTGGACTGACCATTTGAGGCCTGTTTTCTTTATATCTTGTGGCTCACAGGTTTGCTTTTGGACACCTAATAAATCACTCACTAACATCTAAGAATTTGACAATTCCTCTTTGCAACCTCACTGCTAATGCAAGAAGTGCAAAATAGGTAACAAAATTGAGCTATTTCCATTCTTCTGATCTAAAATGCTTACTTGGTGGACTTAGGGATCTTTTTCACTAGGCGTTCTTCAGCCTTAGTTTCAAATTTTACTTAAATTTGTACTGCAAATTGCATTGTAATTAGTAATCCCAAACCCTTCTGTCTATGTGTGGCTGTCATGAATTTCACCCCATGCCCCTTTCCAAGTCAGACAGCTTTTTGACTGGTGGGAAACTCCAGGCACAGTCAAACCCTGTTACACCTAATTAGTGAAAACACACCTTGGTTTCATTTGGTTGGCAGACAAGACAAAGATAATTACAGACCATGGCCTAATGCCAACTCTGTGAGGCCTTTATTCCCCTTTGGATTATAAGGGGTAAGGTTTAGACCCTATGTGTTACATTTCCTTCAAACATTGAAGACCTGAAGGAACAATGTCATTTCAGTTTTAGTGAGCAATCAAGAAGATGGAATCTGGTCCCAAAATTCTTAAAGGTAACATTTATTGCATTGATAGGTATGTAAATATGTTGTGATATCACTGGAGAAGATGCAGTTATTATGCATATTGGTGTAACAAAAGCAGAATGTGACCCAAAAAGCCTACCTGTGTCTTAAAAAGCTTTGGAAATTTGACTCATAAATATATTATAGCAAATCAAACTGGCTTTCACTTCCTCAGTAAAATATTCATGTTTGACTTTCATGGAATTCCTCCCAGACTGAGGTAATAGAGGATGTTCAGCTGATTTGCCTTCTCAATAATACATTCAGTGCGCCCAACACCACCACTCCTCAAGGGAACAGAGTTGCTTACATGGTATACATACTGGCAACAGAATTGCCTTCTGTGTGATTGGTAAATATAAAATTGCTCTTAAACTTCCATGGTTTCACCAGATCATAATGAAGACGGACCTAAAATTTTTGTAGCTTTCTTTGAAAAATATTAAACTGACTAAATTAATATGTTTATCTTTAGAAAGATATAAGAAGTGCATTAAACAGGAACAAAAGAAGCAGAATTCTATTTGTGCTTCTGTGTAAAACGTCTTTGTTCCTTTCTTAGAACACCAAGGGTAAAACAATTATTATAATTAATAATTATTTTATTAAAGATCACTCTAAGAATTTATTTTAATTTTATATGTGATAACTTTTCTCTCTCACAGAAATAATCAAACAAAAATATATTTCATATTTTTTAGACAACAGAATTATGAGAGAAACTATACAACCTATTGAGATGTTTCTGTTCAGCTGAACTCTTTGAAGGAGAACAGGCACAAGGACTGTGTTGACCAGAACTGGTAAAACAGGGATTTTATTCTACTGCTATTTTCAATGATAAAAGTGTCTCAAAAGAGTGCCTGGTGACCTGTCATTACCGATTAACCACACTGAACCCTGTGCCGGAAGGAACCTATGTCTATTAGATGATCAAAGGCAATGTGGAGACTTGGAAAAAATAGGGGTGAAACAGCGTAATAAGGGCGGTACATAGACACCACTAATGACATGAAAATCACTGAGTTGCAATTGCTTTAAGTAAATGCAGTTTCAAAGATTTCCAAAGGGTGGATGAGGATTTAGCACATAGGATTATGCAGGGTCAGCGTATCTGAATCCTGAAAGAACTACAAGGCTCTCAGCTACTGCACATTAACTGGGACTAGTAGAAATGGCTGATCTGGTTTTGTTCCCACATCTGAGAGTCACAGTAATCTCTGGAATTTCATTTCTTTAGGTATGTGAAAATGGACTTACAGAAACCTTGTATATAAAAGAAAACTCATTGTCAGAAAACACTGCCAATTTTGTGTCACTGGCTTCTCCTTTTTGCATCTCTGCCTTTACAGCAGATTGGTTATGGCAGGCTACCAGGATGCTGCACCTGCCCGATTGCACGGCGATGTGCTTTGTTCCTCCCACAAGATGGAGCCTCGGAGTTACCGCAACACTGCGCGCCTCTGCCCAAAGGAAGTAACAGCCTGCAGGTGTCCAAGTCACCTTGCCGAGGTAGTCTCTGTGACATGTACCTCACACCTAATCAGGCAAACTGAAATTGCACATTCTGACTGTCTCCAAATGTAGGAATCTTTTATATAGTCTAATAAATGTGGACAGGTGCTAAGAATGATACAATCTAGCAGCAGACTAGTCCTCGAGAGTCAAAAATACAACAAACCCCACAACTTTGGACATACAACATGAATAGGAGTTGCTCTTATGAAATCTGAAGGGATGAAATCAGCAAGGCCAGCCTCAAAGAAAGGAAGGGAAATGAGAGTGAAGGCAAACTTACTCCTTCTCCACCTTAGAACTTCCAGGTCAGGGTTCAGATGAGCTCTGATTTCGCTGTGCTATAATCTCCAGTTCAGGCCTGACTAAACATCTGTAAAGACAACAAAAGCCAAAGCTTAAAGCAGATCTTATTAAACAGAGTAATAGTAAAGGCATGGATAATATAAAACCAGTGAAATAAACAACCGTGGACAGAAACTTTCTTTATTGTCAGTGCACTGCCTCACCCAGGAAGTGAAAATATGATTGTAGCAAGAGTTGTATCTCAATGGCATGGAGTCCACTGAGAGGACGGTGAGGCACTAGCACAGGTTGCTCTGAGGTGTGCATGCCCCACCCATGGAGTTGTTCAAGGCATATTGGATGGGCCCTGGGCAGCCTGATCTACTGTGTGATCCAGTGGGTGACAACTCTGCTTTTTGCAGAGGGGTTGGAACTGGGTGATCTTTGAAGTCCCTTGCAACCCAAGTTATTCTATGATTCTATATCAACATCCGTTTTCAGCTTCCATGTTGATGTTATTTGTAGAATTGGATCTCAGTCAAGCAACAATCTTAGCCAAGAGAACATCAAGAAAGAAAGAAAGAAAGAAAGAAGGAAAGAAATGGTGAGGACAAGAAAAAAAAAGAAAAGAAAAGAAAAAATAAGAGAAAAAAGAAGAAAGTATAATTTAAAACAAATAGCTGTTTTAATTAAAGATTGGAGAAAAAAAAAAGGGAGAAGGAAGACAAATTTGGGGATGATTTAAAAATTTCATTATGCCTCCTTCCTACAGTTTTATATCTTTTCATGTATAGATCAAAGTAAACAAACAGTTCCTTACTTATGATATATTTAAATTTTTATTTGGTTCAATTCTTTTGTTTAAAGAAAAGTGATATATAGCATCACCTAAACCAGCTGTTAGTTTTATAACTGATAGTGTGACAGGAAGGAGATAAAATTGCTACCACATCTCACCTCAGTCAAGAGCCAGCTAATGAACAGTATTCCGTTTATGATTTTGTATCAATTGTGTTTAAAGTATACAGTGATACAGACTTGAATTCTATCATAAGGCACATTCCACATGAAAATACAATAATGAATTGCCAAAGTGGGAAGGAGAAAAGAAAGTTTTACCCTGTGCTGAATCACAATGCTATTCATAAAGCAGCAAAGTATAACATCATTTGCTCTAGCAGAAAGAGACCTTCAGCTCTAAGGAAGGAAAACAATGTGATTTTGTTTGTTTAAGAAACATAGGGAGCTTACTGCATTTTAAATGAGGAAAGTGGGAGGCTGAGAATCATAAGACCTAATGTTCTGCAAGAGGTCCTCTCTGATGAAGTTTCTTCAATGGGGAAATTATCTCCAAATGTTGTGAAGTGAGGCACTGGTATGCTGGTAGTCAGTCAGACATCAGAAGAAAGCAAATCAGCTTGATATGAGAAAGACGGAGAAATATTATTTGAACTCAGTGTAAGATTAAAGCAATTTAAACACACTTTTTTTTAACATACTCCCTCAAATCTATAATTTGTCTTTTTGTAATGGTGTTATCTATTTTGACTTCTATGAAGAAATTTTTCTCGTCACACCTTCCTTTAATCTGGTTGAATTAAGTACAAATCAAATGACAGGATAACAATAAAGCATTCATTCCTCATTCCATGTTATGAAAAATCTATGAACAGGGCACTGGGGCACTAAGTACACCATTTGCCAGCACTTTTCTTCAGATTATGAAAAGAGTAATGGACTGCATTCCCTTCCCATCCTCTATTTCAGCTGCATGGGCCAGATGGGGAAGTACCTTTACAACTCTCAAGGCAAAACTCTTTTCCAGTGACTGCTAGCAATTACCAAAGGTATCTGGCATGAAATGAGACATTGGGCTGCACATTTGAGCCTCAGCAATCTACAGGCAGTTTAATTGTTTCTTCATTAAATAAAGAGACTCTTCCTCTCTCTTATTATTATTATTATCATTATTTTAAATTTGATTACTAGCATGATATCTGAGGGAGACCCAGGTCTGTATTATGACTGAGAGAAGAAACTATGCTATGTTGACACAATCTTTAATAAAATAAACGTTTTTATTTCAAATATATCCCATTTTAATCCACTTTTTTTTTTTTTTTTCATTAGGTATTACTTTGGAAAAGCACTTCAGTAACCACACAATTCTTTTGCCCAACAGATATTTAATAAATGAACTAGCAATGAAAGTTGACCAAGAAAACGACAGTTAATTTAACACAACTCATACATTCATTTCTTAGCCATGGGGACTTGACTTTAAACTGTCTGAAGGTCAAGCGTACAGCAACTGCTACAGAATCCTTCAAGAACACAAGCCACACCACACATCTGCTACTTCTTGCTTAGAACAATTCAACACAGTTAGGAGCCTCTCTCTAAAAAGGAGATGAAGATAAAGTAAACATGGCAAATGAATTACCCTTCTCCCTCTGGAGAGGTCATGTTTGAGGTTCACCGGCAATGCAAGATGGTGAAGCTTGCACCAGTGCCCACCTGCTAGGGATTAAACAGAGAACTACAGTTTCCAGTGCAATCAATGCCTAGTCTTTAACAGGCTTTAAATTAATCACTGGAAGCTCTGACAGGCAATAATCCATTCATTAATGTGTGTTAATATGTGCCCTGTGGAGATGTCCTAACTAAAAAACAAAAGACAAGGCGCTCATGTTTGTTATTTGGAGAGAGATGGAGCAGAGAACCCTTAGTGCCATGGAGAGTGAAACGACTGCAGGAAGGGGTTTATTGCACGTCTCCCAGCAGGATGTTTAGAAAATAAAGGTCCAGCACATGCTGCAACAACAAAGCGATTGCTTCTTGGCCAGATGCAGTGTTCTGGAGTTGTTCCCTTTATTTATTTCAAATGGATAGACACTTCTTACTGCGTGCATCAAGCAGGTGTGTACAGGTTCAAAGAAGTTACAAAGAACATGCTGTTCCTCTGGATTTTTGGAGAGCAAAGACATGAAGAAGAGTAACAACCAGAAACTTCAATGTTAGGACTTCAGCAATCTCTTCTTTCAACCTCATTAGCCAAGAAAAATGACCTAGCTCTGTCCATGCACGAGGATCACAGGTGTCTCATTCTGCGAGACACAGAAATTTTGATGACATCTAAAACCCCTTCACCATTTCATGCAGTCCCTACTGACTTCTGGCAAGTCTTAGAGACACAGATGAATGCTTGTTAAAGTAACTAAGTATTTTACAATAACTTGAAAGCCTGCATAGGCATAAAGATACAGACAAAAATTGAGTGAAATGCAAGAATACCAGGAACCTGTTCAAATTCAAAGTTTTCTCTTGATTTGGCAAATTTGTAAATCTGTTATTATCATTTAATATTGTTTTTATATTATGGTTATGTTTAAATTAAACTGAACATTTACTTGCATCAGCAAGTAAAAAAAATTACCAAGTTCTTATTAGTAATTAGCTTTAATTCAATCATAAAGAGTTTGCAGAAGCAGAGGCTTGCTGTTTGTCTATATAAGGATGACAGTTTTCCTGACATTAATGATAAGAAGACTGGAGAACTTGTTAAAATTAGTTTCATTAATGAAGTTCAATGCAGACTTTTACTAAGCAATAACAAATCTTAGAAAATTTGTATCCTTTATATAATCAGTTGCTAGTTTTGTGTATCATATTCCAAAATAAAACATCATTTTCATGGTAATTCCTTTATTCTTTAATAGAACTAACAAGCAAAAAAATATGAAGAGAAATATATAGATTAAGAAGTTGTTGGAAGCACAATGAAATTCTTATTTTGGAAAACAGAATGAAAGGAATAGTGACAGATAAAAATGTAATTTATTCTCTTAGTTTCCTAACTTCTAGCCAAAGCTTAATATGTTTTGTAGAGACTTAACTTAGCCACTGTCTACATCATTTCATGAAAAAAGCCCTTTGAAAATTTAGAAATTACGACAATTTTTATCCATCATGGTATTTATTTTTGAAATTCTGAGGCTCATTAACACAATTTTTGTATTTCCGTCTTACCTATTTTCTTAATGACTAAGACTTTTTGAAACAATTTCTCTATCAACAATAACAATAAAGTGCCATCAACAAAACAACTGAACAAATAAACAAACAAACAATCATGAAAGTGCAAGAAAAAGTTGGAAAAAGTTGTTTGCCATTCTGAAGATTTAAACTAGAAATGACTGAATGAAATATTCCCAGGATTTGATTCAAGCAGTAAACAAATGGAATCATTCTGCCTCTCTTCCAGTGTTAACTGCAATGATGTATTGATTGTAGTCAATGCTGAGAGAAAACCTAGTTACAAATTTAGTATCCTAAGCAAGATTTTCACATACATACCTATATCTATGCAGAATTACTTTGGGAGGAGTCACTCAGGAAACCAGCACTTCACCAGCAGCACTGAAGTATCTCTCTCATTTTAAGTGTGCTTGAATACCCTATAATAATACATCATTTGCTTTTTTTCCAATGGTTTTCCCACCTAAAGAGAAAAGTTAAGATGCTGTTAACTAAATCAGCATAGTAATATACCACAGAGTCTTGAAAACAGCACTCTTAGTTACCAGATGACTATTGTACTGTACTTTATATTGCAGTTTCTAATTGAAGCCTAACAAGTTAAAATTTTGCTTTGCTTTCTCTCTGTATCAAATTAGCTGTGAAGAGTAGCTGTGATGTAGACATCTTTCCAGCACCCACTGTGGTGAAGACAGATGCAAAGAAACCATTCATCTTCCCTGCAATCTTGTGCTTTTTGACTGGTTTCTCTGTACTCTGGAGGCCCAGCAGACCCACTGGCTCACTCTGCAATACTTCTGATCTGTCAGGATAATTTAAAAGAGGATTTTGTTGTCTTTATGCTCTCAGATTTTTTCTTAATCTTCTCTTATATCTTGCCTTTCAAATCTTACATTCTTTTATGTTAGCACCATTCGTCCTGCCTTTCTAGTATTTAAACCGGACCATGTAACTTCTCATTCTTGCCCATGCAGTTTTGCTATTTTATGCCTTTGTGCATCCTTTCAATTCATTCATATATATTTATTTTCAGATATGTAAGAATCCCATATGTTCTTTGAGCAACTTCCATGATTATTGTTGGATTTTCATTTTCTAATTTTTCCCTTATCTACTTTTTAAAATGCCCTCCTTTTCTATTTTGGTGCTATAAAACTGATTCTTCATTTCATGCCACCAGAGAGTAAATCAGATCTGATTACATTTATAGTCACTCTTTTTAAGCCCAAAACAGCTTATTACACATTGAACAGAATGCTGTATCATGTGCAAGTTTAAGTTAAGACTGGTTTTCTCCTCACATTCAGAGCATAGTGTTCTACTAAAAGCACAGTCTATTACCATAGCACTAGTCTTTTCTTATGTTCCAATCAACTAAAACACAATTCATACTAATGAATAATACATTTGAAACGTAAAGAGGATTTAAATTCAGACAAAGCCTTAACTCTCCTGTTATCAAATGCGCAGAAAGAGAGGTAACATATAGGACAGGTACACTCAAATTATTTAAGCTTTGATGAGCAAAATATATACTAAAAAAGAAATACTTGCATGAACACACACGCAATATAATAAATAAAATAGAATACTATAAGTGTTGTATTGTTTCTGCAATTATGTCTCTTTTTTTATTTTTTAACATAATTGAAAACAATGCATTCTTCCTTTTAAAAGCAAATAGCACATCACAAGTTTGCTTTAAGGTACAGTGAAATCTTCAAGAGTAAGACAAGTACTGACGTATTTAATCAATCCAAACAACAATCTACAATGTCCTTCTCATTTTCTTAAAAAGAACAGATACACCTGAGTGCTCTTGTGTAGCTGCATCACCACTGCTGGAGACTCCAAGGAGTTTCTTCACTGAGAGCATATATGGTTTCAAAGTGACAGGAAGAAGCATATTCAAAACAATGAATACTGATGTTCACGCTGTATAACTTCTTTATTGTCAGGCTCACACATATATTTGTTGGGTTATATATCACTTCTGAGAAAACTATCCATGAACAAAGATTTTAAGTGATTTTCCATAGACAAACATGGTATGATGGTAATGTAAAATGGGTGATTGCCCTGATTACGAGTTTATTCATTTATATCTATAATTAAAGAAAAACATATAATTAATGACATGTATTTTAAACATAGTAAGTAACAATATTTAATTACACTGCAGTATGTATTTACAACAGCATAAAGCATGTATAAAAATGCACCATCATATCATAGAATCATAGAATGGACTGGGTTGAAAGGGACCACAATTATCATGTAGTTTCAACCCCCCTGCTATGTGCAGGGTCACCACCCACTAGAATAAACACTTTTTTTTTTTTTGTCTTGGCAATGTGTAGTATTAGGTGACTAAAGACAGCTCCACAGTTAAAGAGTCTCAATTAAACAGTTTTTGTTCTAATTTTATGTGATATTGTGTTAATTAAAATGAACCTATGCAATCCTGCCTAAATATTTCTCAGCAAAATTGCTGCCCAGTACAATAATTCTCAGCATAATCTTGATAAAAAGGCCATCCTTCAGTGGTCCAGGAGGATATATTTTTTTCTATAAATATTTATATACAGGCATGATTTATTTCCTTGACATTCTTTGAAGTTGTTTGTGTTCCCTGAGCACCAATGCATCAAGGAAAGACAGCAGTTGAATGTCATTTTCCAAAGCAAACTATAAATGGATGACCCTTATTAATACTAACTATAGAACTGTTTTAATCATCTCCAAGTACCATGGCGTAAAATGTCGATCAAATAAAAAGACTGAGCCAGCTCATATAGATAAATAGCACTGTATTTACATTTGAGGTGCAAAGTTCCAGGAAGTTTACATTTAGAGTGGAAATTATAGAAACAATTAAAAAAAAAAAAAGGGGGGGGGGGGGGGGGGGGGGTTAATGAAGGAAAGATTTAAATTTAAATTATTCTAATTTTCTGTGGGTAAAACCACCTACAATTTTTTTGCCATAGAAATCCCTGATGACAGGTAGAAAACATTAGCTAATAATGATAATAATAATTATTTAATATTGTCAAAGTGAAAATTTACAAAAGTGTTTGAAATGGAGACTGTACACATATCCCCTCCACATAAAAAAAAGAACTGTTACAGTCGACAGTTCATTGAAGGCACTCCTATGTGAGTTTGTTGCTCCTGCTCACCATACAAGACATATGAGATTACACAGGTCTTCAATACAATAAATTTCTGCCCCAGGAGGAGAGATTATATTGCTAATGCTGAAAAGGAAGATATTTGTCCAACCTTCTTCTCCTCAGGAAAAAGATACATTCTCATTTGCATTACCTATCTACCGGTAAGAAATAATTCCTTCCTGGTGAAATAGAGAGATTCAGGAATACTTTGAAAGTCAATTTGAAATCTGACTGAAATCTCAATATATTTTTTTTAAGTATAGCAATTGTTTAAAAGCATTAAGTTTCTTAGTGTTGCAGTCTGAAATCTGTCATTAATCCATCCAGAGGAGTGGGAGGGAAAATTCCTCAGGTGTCCCTTATTTCCTTCTTATTTCTTTACTAATGATTCACCTATAAAGCTAGGGGAAAGTCTCACAGCTCAGGTTATTTTCCAATGGTACTACTGGTGCCAGTTGTTGTTAATTGCTAAAGGGTCTTTTAATGATGTAGACATCTCTTCATTAAGAAAGGCTAAGACCACCAAAAATTATACTGCTCAGCCTACACATGGGAACAATTTTCAGTCATCGGTGATTGGACTGGAGCAGTTACTGAAGGTGAAATGCTGATTTTAACTGTTTATTTCTTTATCTGTATGCATATCTTTGAATAGTGTCATCAGATCTTTTAGATTTGAAATCTGGGACAACTCGTCAGTTGGATCTTCTAATTAGTATACTTGAGCAAGTAGTGATTAACATAAGTTGTATTTTAAACATAAGAATCTGAAACACAGGATAAATAAATAATTTTCCTGAAGACCACAGAAAAGTTACTAGTGTTCTTTTCAAGGTGAATACCATTGTCCAAAGTCCCAATCTCCAAACCAGATGATAAGAACTAAAGGGTGAAGTTGAGGGCAACTTATTAAAAGTTAAAAGTTGATAGTGTATGACAATATTTTTCAATCAAGATCTGGATATTTTGCAAGAATGTGTCACTGTCAATGACAAAGGATAATGATGTGGTTAACTTCATTTCAAATTTTCTTTTGTAAAAATAGACATCATTAAATATATCTGAAATTCACAGATAAAAAAGATAAAAGACAACAGTCAACATCAAATTCTAAAATTCTAATTCAAAGTGTTCTTTATTTTTGTTCTTTGTTTGGTTCTTGTGGTTTTTTTTCAATTAAAATATATCAAAGTGGACCTTTTGCAAAGAAGATAAAATTTGAGTTAATGTGTTTGATCCAATATCCATCTTCACTGAAATTAGTAGATATGAAATTGCAAATGAGTAGTCTACCTCAGCACAGTGAGTTATTTCAGTCTCCATTCTACTTCTCTGCATTGCTTTTCTCTGATGTTCATCACCAAACAAGTGGGGATGGCCAAAAGCAGCTTGGTAGGGCAGAGCAGAAAAACACAAAACCTAGGGAGAGAGGCTGGGCAAAGGAATAGAGATGCTTTCCTGTTCTGGCATGCAGCATTCTTCCTCATCATTAGTATTTTCTTGTGTATTAGAATCTTTAAACTCTGCTGTATTTATTTCCCTACTTCTGGACTGCCATTTCTCAGCTTGGGATAGAACTGTGATAATGGAATGAGAATAAATGAAGTGGCTCTCAACTCAACTTGCTATGCAATGGTTGGTGTGACCCATTGATCCTGCTTCCTAAAAGTGCCCTACAGATTCTGTTGGGATATAAGTGTTTCTAACAGGTGGCAGGACAAAAACAAAAGAAAAGAAAAAAGCTAAAACAAAAACAAACAAACAAACAAACAAAAAAACCAAGAAACCACAAAACGAACAAACAAAAACAACCAGTAAATTCATTTTGAGAATGTCTGCTAATAACCCATGAAACGGCAAAGTTATTTTTGGTGCAAGTGTATTTTAATTTTGCTAGGGTAACAAAATTTAGGAAAAGAGCCAACCCTCAAAGAGATCTGTTATTTGAGAGATTGAATTAGGAATCTATACTGGGAGAGATGGATTTTCTGCTGGAGATATCACTGTCTCCCTACTACTATGTAGAGTCTAATTAAGTCTTTTACTCTCCTAAGGTCTGATGAGGTGGACCCCACCTTAGGTGATATGTTCAAGATCTTATAGGAAGTTTTTAACAGTACCAGGAATATTATCCAGAACTTGGGTCCAGCACTAGGGCTCTAATTATAAGATTGGCCTGGCCACTGCTTGATGCCTTCTTAACATTAGTATCCATTGCTGATGCATTGAGCATTCCCATATGATGCAGACAACAATAAATTCATAAATTACAGTGCAGCCAACAATACCGTAATAGGTAGATACTGTTAAATCAGCAAAAATGTTTGAATAAAGAATTTTGATGGAAAGGCTTCATAATTCTTGAAGTCCAACTGTGATCAGATGGGAGAAAACCTTTTTGTCATTTAAAACTTATTGTACACCTTTATTTTAAGTCCTTTAAGTAGAAAACATTCTGTCTTTAATACAGCAGCAGATAAGGTTACTCTGTCTGGATTACATGTATATTATGAGATTTATGTGTTGCTCATTGCTGGGTTATGTTTCAGAGTGCTTGAAGCATAAAAACAAGAAAGACAATTTCTTGAAGGCCAGCATTTAATTATAGACTTATCCAGTAATCCATTATTGAACTGACTCGTCAGGTAGGCTCTGTCCAAAGGATTACAACTAACTGTTCAGTTTTTCATTGGATTTAGTTTTAAAGGGTAATCAAAAGCTTTTAAAAGGAATGCAGGACTAGAAGACTGTCAACAATAAGCTCAGATGTAACCATGAAAGCATTGATCATTAGTAAGTTATATGCTCAGTCAGTTGATCTGCTGATTATCCTTTGCTATGTACTTTATTTGCTTGAGGTTTATTTTCTTTTTAACATTCTCATCTACATGTCTTTCTCAATAAATGAATATTTTTAACCTTTGAAAGCTAAGGATAACAATATATAAGTTTAATCTTTCCTATAACTTACTAACGTAGAAGGAGAACAACCCTTAAAAAAAGTAGTTGATTATAGCATTATTTAGTTTAAACTTATTATTAATAAATTAGAAACAGTGAAAATACTAAACCATTCCTTTCCGGAATATATTACAATAGCACAGCAAAAACAATAATGGGTGGAAAATCAATGAAGAATAATACAATAAACTTCATTTGAACTTCTTTATTAACATAACTTCAGTGTATATCCATAAGGTAAATTACAGAACTCCAGTTGTCAGGTATGAATTTGACTCTATTTAAAATCAAACCATACTGGTTCAAATACCTGAAAAACTGTAAACCACATGAAACATTTCAGTTTCTGAAAATATTACAATGCCACTGCTCCTTGACAAATTTCCAGAACATAGCTTCAGGGCTTTCCAAAAGGGAAGAATATATATATTTCTCTCCTCTATTTTAAGCAAAGATTAAGAGGGTTGTAGGAACATCTGGAAGACTCTATCTACTCTCTTTGCTGGACTCCCTGATTATTAAACATTGCAGATGGATGCACTATCTCTAAATTATTATTCTGTTCAATTCTGGAGAGAGAGGTGGAGTAGAATTGTGACTTGGATGTCTCTTTCAGCAGTAACATCTCTCAGATGCTCTGTTTGGTCTGATACTTACTCACATACCACCAATCCCAGAGGTCTATTGAACTCATAGCTTAAAGCCAAGACTGAGAAACACAAACCT
The DNA here is from genome assembly GCF_016699485.2 of Gallus gallus. Classification (NCBI taxonomy): domain Eukaryota; kingdom Metazoa; phylum Chordata; class Aves; order Galliformes; family Phasianidae; genus Gallus; species Gallus gallus. The sequence continues at coordinate 9,199,973 of NC_052532.1, read as the reverse complement.
ACAAAATATTCATATTTTAGTGTGTCTGAGTGGCTGAAATTAAAATAATATCATATCCCAATGTTGTTTTCCACCATGGGAGATAAAATTGCAGCTTTTCAGGAAGACAAAACAAAACAAAGAAAAGCTCTTACACCAGTGTGTCTCTTCTCTATGAAGTTCTGTTTTTGACCTTGAGATAAGTTTGTCATTGGCACAAAAGGGTGAGCACATGTGATTAGGTTGATAGCATGAACACAGTAATATGTAAACAGTTTTGTCCTTCTGGGGTCTAGAGTAATAAAAGCAAGAATTTCATGCTCACAAGCTCTTCATCATTAGTAAGGGGTCTGTTTGCATTTGTATGTTGTGCACACTAGTTTATTTAGCCAAAGGTTGTTTGTTTTCTTCTCTTTTCCAGAGAACTCACATCTGCAAGAACACATGAGATCCCAGATTTTTGTTGCATCAGGGAATTTAATTTGATTTATCTTTCTGGGTCAATAATTAAGTCCCCTGTTGAGCTCTATAAAGACCTACGTATACTGTTCAATAAAAAAAAGGCATTCTTCCATTTGGGAAGTTACATTCTGCTGCTTAAAATTACCCTACAGATTTCACAAGTGAAGGGATTCCTTAGCCCTTAAAGTTTTACTCTCTGGTATTATAAAACTCAACTCTGCATATTGCTTACTGCTTATAGATAATTTTTAGGACTAAAAGGTCCAAGAGAACTTCTAAATAATTCCAGATTAGAAACTTGCATACAGCATAAAGGTACCCAGTTATTCATTGGAATTTCTACTACAAATTCATAATTGCAATTTGAAGTTGTATCCAAACCAGAAAAAGGCCAGCATCCAAAATTATTTTAACACTAGAAATCTTGTGAAATCTTTATAAAACAGCTTGCTTTGAGGTATTTTTGATTTTAAAAATAGATTTGGGGTTGAAAACTCACAAAATACCACTTTGGTAGAACAAAGCAAACAAACATTATTATACTTCCAAACGCAAATTTTAAACTCTTCTAAGCACACCACTAAATACAACCTCCTTGTTCTGGCTAAGTACAGACTTATCTGTTTAATTCTCAGCAAAAGCAAAGACTTCAAGTGGTACCTAAACTTTTTCCTGTACTTCTCTTTTGCTGAAGGCAATGTTGTCAATTAATGATGGGAAATGGTTACAACTGACAGGCTGAACATCAATGTCAAAATATGGAACCTGACCTGGACTTGCAGTGAGAGGTTCATTACAAGCACACTTAGCTGGCCTTTCAGTCTTCAGCATTGCTTGGCATGATTCATAGTTCAAATCAGAATAAGTAAATATCCCTATACCGGTATCCCATGAGTAACTCTAAAGGGTTGAAGTGTTAAACTGTGCAGTTTCGACAGCTCTGTTTTGAGTTTATTCTGTGTTTGTTTAACCTGTGCTGCCAGAAACACTATAAATCCATCTTGTTCAATTTCATATGTTCTTTTTCATTTTCTAAGCCTTCAAAAGGTCAATACAGCCATACATGTACCTGAAAAGATTGCCCTTTCTTACACTGCACATCCAGGATGAGAGATGAGATGAGGTGTGGGAACAGCAAAAAGCATCAGGAAATCAAGCTTGGATGAATAGCCAAGACTAACACACCTGTTGAAGTACGTGGTCTGGTTATTTTTCAGTAGCATATCCACTGAGAATTGAAAAAATAAGCTTCACATCATCCTTGTTAACTGAGTGTGCATGCTAGATCTAACACCGCACCACAGGAAATTATAGTTGAGACAACTAAAATTAAACTATTGGGAAATTAGTTAAACATGCTATCTGCAATAATCTTGCTTCAGTAGATGGTTGAAGAAGACACCAAGCTATCAATCTGCTGCTAAATAGTATTTGGTTTGCATATAACATAGCTGAGTATGGGCACCTGTACCTGGGAAAAACAGTGCTGATCTCACATTCTGCATGATTTTGCCTCTCTGATGGCCCCTCTGAATACAGATCAGACACCAAAATTTATTTCTTAATGAGATCAGGAATCCTATATGGAAAACTTCTGTAATAATATTTGCATTTCAGCAGGCTACATCCAGGTTGCAAAGGTCAAATCATATACATGATTCAAAATCCCCAAAGCAAAGCTGGGCAATCATTGCAACAAGGACTTCAGCATTCCTGAAGTCCTAGGACCTCTGTAAAGTCAACAATGAAACTCCCCTTGTTCTCTGATACCTACTGGCTATGATGCTGATACAAGCATCTATTACAATTGAACAACAAAATAGTATTTAGAAATTTAATACATCTTTTTTTTTTTTTTTTTTGATTAAGAAAGAATTTTCCAACAATCAAAACTTTCCAAGAACAGAAAATCCAACATTGTTACCAATGGCAATTACAGAATCTTTCATTCTTTCATCAGTATGTTTTATGTTAGTGTAACAAAGCAGAGAATCAATCTTGGATTCTGACATAGACACCACTTTCAAGTGTACACTATTAGGAAATTAGAAGTCAAAACTGGATTTGCCTAGAAGCTGTTTCTTCTCAGAACAGCTTTAAAAGACATTACAGAAGCCTCATGCATATAAATGGATGAACAGTAAAATAACATTTTGTTTGGTTAAAAATTACCTTGTCATAGTATTTAGAGATTTGTTCCGGATTATCTTACAATAAATTGAAAAATTCAATTTTTGAAACCAAAGTAACCTTCAAATGAGATGAAGTACACATGCTTATTGCCAAAACCAGGAATACTTCAGGACTAGCTCATTTTTCACAAGACATTGCTAATACAAAAGTGCTTAGTATGCTAGATATTAGGGTCTTTGTTCCAGTGTAATACAACATTGAAATGGGAATTTAAATAACATTCAAACTTACGGCTTTGAATGCTATTTTAATGAAAAACTTTTCATAAACCAAAGTCAACTAGTTGAAATAGGAAATAAAAATCAGAGATGTCCTTTGTCTGATGTGGCTATTCTAGAGGAATAAAAGAAGTCTTTGGCAGACTATTTTAGATACAGAGATATTTACCATAGCATTTACTCCACGGTAGATCCCTTATCTCTGCCAACTCCTGCTTGGTTTTCAAGATGAGCAGAAGGAAAAGAAGCAAATGTAAGGTCTTCTAGAAACTAGAAACTGTAGGATTTGCTTTTTGGAATGATTTTAGTTTATCTCACCATTTTTGAACTGTGCTTTCATGAATGGGCATATTTCCCTTAATTCTTCCATTATGTTAGACAAGTGTCTAAATTCCTTTCTGCCTCAGTTTCTCACATGTAAAATAATTAGTAGCTTCTTCCTTCAAATATGTTAAATTGTAGTCTCTGAGGCAAAGAATTCATACTGAAGAATAAAAAGACTCCAATTTGAAACTTTGTTCCTGTGAGAGAAATAAATCAAAATCAAAATAACATGAATGATTTTAAGATAAATTCCATTTATTGAGCTAGGTATGAGTTTCTGGGGATATTCAGAATTCTCTTTTGTGTACTCTGCTCCTTCAGTATTCAGATATATATATTTAGGAAAAGAAAAAAATAGAAATATTACAAACTGTATAATTGCAGGCTCCTAAAATCAAAAAAAAAAAAAAAATCATTTTGTTCCTTGAATTATCTCTCACATAATTTTTTTCCAACATTTCATGCAACCAAAACCTGTTTATGCCACACAAGTTGCACATATAGTGTTGGAATCATGCATTGCAGTTGTTAAGCAGCTTTGACACCTGGCTCAAATCTGAAAGGTTTTCCTCCCTTTCAGGTCTGCTACAAAAACAAAAAAACAAAAAAACAAAACAAAAAAAGATTCCGTGTACTCCTGAAGAAGAGTCTGTCTCTCATCAAATTCCCTCTTTAACAACTCATTTAAGCCTGCATCCTGAAAATTTGGTAAGACTGTAGTGCTTGATAAGATGCTTGCATGAGAGACTGGCAAAATAGTGTTAGTTATGCATGTAAATAGTAACAGGCTATGTAGATTATCCCAGACTTTATTTCAAAATTCCTTAGCAGTGTTCAGAGGTTGAATTTAGTCACAGTGAAGCTGGGGATACCCCATTCTTTCCCATCCCAAATGTGTATTTGACTCACAGGGAGCAATTCAGTTTATCACAAGATAGAGGCATGCTCATGGTGCAGGGACAAAGGAGCCGGGAATGGAGGATCAGGGGGGCTGGGGGAATGGAATTTGAATGGCTCCAAAACTGCCTGTGAGTAAAAATAGAAAAACAACAACAATAACAACAAAAAAAAAAAAACTGTCACTCATTAACAAGAATTACTAAAGCAATAGAGCTAATCTTGGCATCCTTCTAACACATTTTCTATTTTGTCTGACACTGGAAAACCCCGAAGTCAAAATAAACCTGAAGCAATTCTAAGCAGGGCCCACAAATCTGTTCCATCTCTGTAAGAATGAAGCATTTCCTCACCACTGTCATTTATTTGTACAGTTCCCCATAGCGCCTTTATGCGAGACAGAATACATCAGTGTATTTTATATCTCCTGACACTAAGTAAGTTTAACCTAGGAAAAACAGTCAGAAGCTGAAGAATGAAACCATCTCCATCATCTCAGGACTGAACAATGCAGATTGAAGGAAACCCTGCACACGATAGGGGAATGCAACTAGGTGATCATTAAGGTCCCTTCCAACCTAAGCCATTCTATGATTCTCTGACACCTGGATGTTGTGATTGTATTGCAGAAGAAATCCACTGCCACTGGTGCAGGACTGATTGTAGTAGGGAAAGCCTAAGGGGGCTGCTGCAGCATGAACAGAACCTCAGCAATGTTTATATTACAACTGGAGTTATGCTTCCTCTGGAAACTACCCTGGAATTAATAGGGGCAGAAGGGACACTAAGCCATTGTAGCCTTGCATTTTTTTGACCTGAAAATGCTGCCTTGTTTAGCATTACAGCTTGAAATCTTGCTAGGGTGAAGAAATGTAGAGACAGGCCAAAGTAAAAAAGAAATTCATATTTTTAGCTTGACTTGAAGTAGCTGATGAGAAGGTTGCAACTAAAGGAAAAAGGAGTACGTATTAATGCAGCTGTAAAGTAAAAAAAAAAAACAAAAAAAAACAAAAACAACTTTGCAAGACTCCGTGCTCTCCAACTATTTAACCCAAAAATAATTTTAAAAAAAATCCTTTAAAAATCTCTTTAGATAAGACTTTGGGCCAAAAATAGCACATCAATGTTGTACAGTGGGTTTGTTTTAATGAACTCAATTAAAGTAGTTGTAAAAATACATTTACATATGTTCAGTAATTAATGCCATAAAGTAGTCACACACAGACAACAGCAGGACTATAATTATGTCTCTCCCAGACTGTCTGTGTAACTATTTTTACCATACAACCTTTTTATTTTTTTTCTCAACAATCAAAAGTTTTGCTTTTAATAGTTCCATTCTCAACTCATATTATTATGCCAAGATTTTCCAATAGTTGAAAGACTAATTATCCAGTATTCAGTTCTAACACTGTTAGTCCTTTTTTTCTGAGAATACTGTGTTTGTAAAGCAAATTATAAAAGCAGTTGAAATTACTTTCTGTACTGATGGGCTGGGATCGTTAAAGGAGTCCACTGTTTTCTATGTTGTCCATGGTATTAAGTAGTTCATTTCAATATCTTCTTTCCTGAGTAGAATTACTCGTACCTCACTGAGCAAGATCAGTTGGATGCAGAAAGCAGCACACAAAAATCTAACACAAAGATTCCAGTTCAAGGAGCAGACTGAAGGGTGTTTGATATTTGACATGTTTGTTCAATGTCGCCCATGTTGGACTTCAGAAAATTTTGGCACAAATGGAAGGGCTACTACAAAAATGAAAACAATCTTTATATTTTATTGCATTTAATTGTTAACTGTCAATTATTTACTATAATATGTCTTGTTGGACTTAAACATTCATTGGAAAAGAGCTATGGTCTTACAGATGTTCTCAAGTGACACATTTTCTACTAGTACCTAATCATGTACCTCATCACTAGAAAGGGTAGCTCTAACATAGCTTTGTGTCAACTGCAACAGACATGGGATATCAAACCCCTTTCTTTGACTACAAGATTTTATTACAATTGTAACTGGATTTAGTTGAGATTTCCATTAACCAACTGACTAATCAAGCTACTGAAATAAATTCAAAACTGTCCCTAACATGTAAGTATTAATATCCACTATTCCTCTTTTGCTTTATGCCTTAACTCAGTCAATTCCTTCTGGCTTGTACTGGTAAGAATTTTCCTGGCTCTTAATGGATCATTTAAGAGGAAATTTTGAATTCTACTTGAGTGTGGAGCCAGAATATTTTGGCTCTCTGCTTCTGAACTGTAGGAAGGGAAATTCATTGCCACAGCTTAGCATGAGCCTATCTCCTTGGCACTCAGTACCTTCCCTGTGTTATTCCAGGCTACAAGCTGTATTACCACCCACGCTTCTGCGAGCCAGAGGCATGCTCTGCTATAATGGGAGCTTTACTAAGATTGATTTGCAAATACTGAATGTCTACAAAAATCAGGAAACCACTGTATCTCACAAAGGCCCAGAACTGCCAACTGATTTTGCATTTCAAGCTTAGGAGATTGCCATGCTTTATTGAGGAGGTGGAATTAAATGTACTGTGAAAAGTTGACTGTTGTATTATGTACATTATTGCTACTGGAGTACTGCTGTAGAAATGCATAATAAACATAGCAATAATATATCTTTTCAAAGAACTTTCAGTAAAACTCAGTCATAAAGGATGTTTACATTGGTTTCTTAAGGGATAATGCTTAGGGAATATTCTTTGAGATTTAAAAAAAAAAAAAAAAAAAAAAAAAAAGTTTCCAGTCTATGTTTATTATGCTTAAACTTCAACAGAGTTCAAAACAGACCCAAACAGTGAGTAACAGGACCTATAATTTGCAGCAAAAATGCCAGCTCAAAATTATGTAGCATTATAGCTAACCAGAAGGGTTGTCAGTTTTTTGTTTGTTTTTGAATGTAAAAACATACAGCATCCTAAAAGAATAAAAGGACTACAAGAAACTGTGTCAGTGAAAACCCTCACAAAAGGCCAATTCTAGAGCAGACATGTTACACTGGAACCAAAATATAAAGCACAATTCTCATTTTTCTTTATCTACCCATTTTTCTTTTGTCATTTTTCCCTGTGCATTTGGCTTGCCCTGAGGCCTTAAACATCTGGCAAGAGTCATAAAAGCTTTAATGAGTCAGAAAAAAAGTCAGAAGGCATTTGCAACTTGTAAAAGCATCCTCTTGATTCAAATTGATGGCATCTTTGTAGTCAATCTGCTAACTGGCTTATATTCAACACCAGACTGACTATTTATTCAGACAGAATTCCCCACTGTGGATATTGTTATTCCAGCAATAACAGGAATGTTCCATGATTGTCTAATAATAAATACATCTCTCTCTCTCACTCTTACACATATATATATCTACATCCACTTTTTTCATCTGTCTTGTTGCACAGACACTGAACTAGAACTTCAGCTGCTGTTTGTTTGTTTGTTTATTTATTTATTTATTTATTTATTTATTTATTTCTGTGAGGATCTTCCCTGAAAAATTACTGTGGTGAATATACACAGCAACTTCATTGATTTCAGAATTTGTGCCACCTCAATTGATCAGAAAGAAGTATGAATTTTCTGTCTTTCTGCGTAATTGTTGAAAATGAATAACTTTCTCTTATTTGAGGACACCAAACTAATTATAATTTATCTGCAAAATATGTGATATTTTGTGTGTGTGTGTTTTTTTTTTTTTTGGTTTTTTTTTTGAACAAGGAAGATTGTAGAGTTCATGAAGAAACAAATATGAACCAAGAGACTTCAAATCAAAATGCCTGCAGCCTTCATTCTAGCGAAAAGGATGAGGATTGACTAGGTGCCCTGAAGTCTGAAAGTCTTTACATTTTGATGCAAACAAATATTAACATTTTAAATACATTGCTTGATTCAGCATATCATTTTTAATGTGATAGAGATATAACTAATTTCTATGATTTATGAGTAACTTTAAAATTTCAAATATAAAAATTTCAGCTATGAAGGTGACAATATATTTCTCTTCCATGTTAACTAGCAGTAGTGACACATTTTTCGTATTGCACTAGAAATAAATAACTAGAATCATTTTAAGTTGTAAACCATATTCTTATGCATGTATTAGTTATAACACCTATTCTTTACAGAATTATTTCACCTGTCATTACAGCTATCAGTACTCTTCACCGATAAAATCTAACTAATATAATTGCTATGTAACTAACATTACTGCTTTTTGTTTACCAGTTTCCCCCAACACAATTGTTGTAACAATTAGATTTTTTATAGGTAATGTCTTAGCAGCTCTTATTATATTAGGTTTCCAAAGGGTTCAAAGAATCTGGAGATAATATACCCACAATATGAAATATGTTTTAGAAAAAGATGCCATAAAGGAACTACTCAATGATAATGTGATATTAACATGTAAAGCAGTAGAGATATAAAGTATCTGCAGGTTAGAACCTCTTAAATTAACTATGTCAAATCCAGACATCCAAATCCAAATCAGAACCATCAGCTGCTTAGATCTTAGACCTAAAGAGAAAGGATACTCTGAACTGCCTCAAAACAATTAATTAAGTGTCCCAACCTCTTCTCCTGCATAACTAGAGATAGGACTAGAGGGTACAGCCTTAAGTTGCACCAGGGGAAGTTCAGGTTGGATATTAGGAAAAATTTATTCCCTGTAAGAGTGACCAGGTCATGGAAGAGGCTGCCCAGGGAGGTGGTGGAGTCACCATCCCTGGAGGTGCTCAGTAAACATTTAGATGTGGTACTGAGGGACGTGGTTTAGTGGGGAAATATTGGTGGTAGGTGAACAGTTGTACTAGATGATCTTGGAGGTCTTTTCTGACCTTGATGATGAGTCTATGATTCTAATTCTTGTTCAGATGATATATAAAATATTCTTTTTTTGTCCTGAATATTATTTTGTTAGACATTGCAGGATAATTCAAGTACTTGAAATATTTACACACACACACACACACACAAAGTATAGGATCCATAGACCTCACTCCTGAAGGTCAGTAACATTTTTTGAATCTGTTTCTTAATCAGCATCTGAAAGCATTATTTATTTATGTATTAATAGCCTTTTATGCTCTTATTTTCTATGCTACACCTTCTTAGGCTAAGAGCAGGGAGGAGATTGCCCATTTTTAAACAACAAAGCATTATGGCTAGTGTTTGTGGGAGCAGGGAAGGTTAGAGATGAACTGGATATGCATTCCTGTAATTCAATGGGTTTAAGACATCTATTCCTCCTCTAAGCAAGGAAAACATTTGAATTTATCAGATAATCACATAATCATTCAGTTTGGAGACCTGATGAGATCATCTAGTTTAACCCTCCTGCGTCTTCCTCAGTCTTTTTATGTAGGGTCAAGATCTGCATTTAAACCTCTGCATTAACAATGCTCTTTTCTCAATAACTGATAAAAAGTGAGAGAAAGAACAGAAAGAGATGGAAAAGCTGAATAAGTAACTTGAATCCAAAGCAATATTGAGTTAGAAGGAACAGGGAGAAAACATACATAAGGTTTTACTATACGTGGAAGTAAGCTCAATTTTCCTCACCAGTACTCTCTGGAGAATAATTTGTTTATTATTTCTAAAGCAATTAAAAAAATAAAATATGTGCAGCTTTTTTTCCTTCCCAATAAAATATTTTACAAGTTTAGTAAGTCCTGTATTTATCATTTAATATATGCACACTATATGTTCCATTAGGGCACAGCACTGTGCCCAAATTTTACAGACACTGGCCAGCTGATGTACATCCTGTCATGTGCTATTGCTTATTCATTTGGAGGAAACTGGAGCCTGTGGGCTTTGATTTGCAATTCCCATTTTTATACTTACAAAATTGTCTTTCCAGTCAAACTCCACATTTTTCTGATTTAGAAAGATGTTTTCAGAGGTAGGTCACTGTTTTCATGTCCCCTTTGCGTGAGTTAAAATGTTCAGCTGGGACCCAAATACTAAAAGTTGTTAAGCATCTGAAGCAAGATGTTGAGAACCCTTAAATTCCTACTCTATCAAGTTAGATTAAATAGTAAACAGCACTCAAGTAATCAAAACCCTGATTTCAAGTTTCCTTTTAACAAATAAATGGTCTCCAGAAAGCATTTCTGCATTCCTTTTCATCCAATTTTCCATTGCAATTCAAAAGCAAATATGACTTGTTTGTTATAACAAACTGAGCTGGAGGTGAACCAAAAGATTCACTCTTAAATGGCAATCATTGAACATACAGCCATGCATTATGCAGTGAACTTAATCTGATCCTGTGCAAGGAGGGGGCCTAAACTATTGCAATATTAATGTCACGTTGTCCCTCCTGCCCCAGTATTGCAGAACTGACATAAAACAGCTTGGAACAAGCCCCTAGTAGACATTAACAATTTGCCACGCAGGTTAGATTCCTGTCAGATAAAGTCCGAGTAAAAACATCCCATTTACTTGGTACCTTGTTTCCCAGAAAAGGAAGTTAGGAAAAAGCCACAGAAATCCAATCTGTGAAACATTATGGCAGTCTCAAGAAATTCCTCTTTCCCCCAAGTGTGTTCTCCTGTTTTATATGTCTGAAAAGGGGAAGCACACATTTGTGGTGAAAGAGTTCAGTATATTTCAGTGAATAACAAGAATGTGGAATAAGGATACACAGCACACTCATCTGTGAAAGTCTGCTTACCATATATAAGTATATTCATCAGTGTACATGTGTATATATACCAGTTTTAAACCTAATGTTTCACTTCTTTTAATGCTATGAAGACATTTTCATTAGTGCAAAGAGTTTAAGCTAAGACATTAGCAGTAATGTTTCTACCTTTTATACCTTCTCACAGAACTATTTCTTTTCAGTATTTTCTTCTTTTTCCTCTCATTAGAGGTCTCCATTCTGTTTTAATAAGCCAGATTTTATTACTTAGTTCTCCCTTGTACTCTATTTTACACCTGTCCCCAAAATGTGCTTGCTCTTTCCTCGGTACACTAAGGTGGCAAAGTATTGATAGAATGGACTAGCAACTGGTCCACACATTTTTGTTCATACAGAAGCAAATCATAAGACAAATTACACTTCACTCAGCAGACCACTATTTACAGTTGTGGCATACAGACAAGGAGAGTATGGGACAAAATACGTCTTTCCAAAAAGCATATGGATAGAGATAGTTCCCCAGTTGATTACAAGTATGCTAATTTGTGAGCAATCTTTTAAAAGTTTTGTGATGTAGCCTTATGAAATGAAAGCAAAAATGATGGGAACATTTCAATTCAAGCGGATTTACATCAGTTTTCTGGCACTGAATCTCCAAGGTTCTGGGAATGTACATGTTGAATTTTATTAGATCCTACTGTTTTCAGTGGGAATTGAGCATTTTGTAGAATTGTGTCTTCTTGTCCTTTTGTGTCTCAAATAATGTTAGAAACTAGCTACCGTTAAGATGAAGCTACTTTTAAGATATGTACCAAAATCAGTCTTTCTCCAGTACAAATCTGCTGAAAAAATAATGATGTAATTCAAAGAATAACTGAAATTCATGATGTAATTTATCTCCTTCACCTTAGACTCTCATCATATTCTCTTATCCTAATTGTTCTGTTTATTCCTTCATCTCTGGTTTCATTTTCTCACTTTGTCACTTCCTAAAAATGCAGTTTTCTTACTGTCAGCAGATGTTAGCATATCATTCTCCCATTTTCCAGACTTTGATGTTATTTGTGATTCTCATGACTTCAGAGGCCATTGAAAGAAACAATATCCACTGTGGTGATGCTTCTAAAGCACTAGGATTGTTTTCTAAAACCACAAAGTTTACAATGCCACTTTAAGAATGCTAAATCACACTGAATCAATCTGAGAGTCCTGCAGATGGCCACAAAGATGATGAGGAGCCCGGAGCATCTCCCACATAAGGAAAGACTGAGAGACTTGGGGCTGTTCAGCCTGGAGAAGGCTGAGACGGGATCTCATCTCTCTTTATAAGTATCTAAAGTGCAGGAGTCAAGTGGATGGGACCGGGCTCTATTAAGTGGTGTGAAGGGTTAGGGCAAGGGGCAATGAGAAAAAACTGCAAAACAGGAGGCTCTGTAAAAACTTATTTACTGTGTAGGTGACAAGGCACTTTAACAAGCTGCCCAGTGAAGCTGTGGAATCTCCTCCTCTGGAGGTATTCAAGACCCACCTGTGCAACCTGCCGTAGGGAACTTGCTTTAGCAGGGAGATTGGACTTGATGATCTCTAGAGCTTCCTTCCAACCCCTATGATTTTTTGATTCCTTGATTCTTCTGAATGCTGTTTCAAGTGATATAACTAATCACATACAAATCTTGTAGTGGCTTATATGAATTCAACCTAATGCTAAATTCTAAAAACACAATGATGTATTTTGTGTTAGCAATAAAAAAAGTGACTTTTTAAAATGCCATATCAAATGAAATATATCACAGAAGAACATGTAACTACAAAAATTGAGATAAATGAGGATTTCTTTTTCTCTTTAGTGACAGAATACTTGTTCTCATACTCCAAGCCCAAATGAGGACTGCTACTGTCAGTAAAGTCTTGCATTTAACAGATCCTCTTGTTCATTGCTTGTGTATGACAGTTGATTCTCATTATTATTCAAATGAGATAATATTATTATTTTTAAGAATATATATTTTTATGCATCCATTTAATATTCCTCAGCATTTCTCACTATCATTTTTCATAAAAAACAAATACAAATTTAGAACAGCTTTAGTTGTCTTTAGCTGTCTAGACCATTGTTGAAGGTAAAGCTGGGAAATCAGTTTCCATGTTCTGTGCTATCTTGAGCAAAATACAATTTGGAAAATGGAATACGAAAATGTACAGATGACAAGTAGTCTACAAGTTAGCAGGCACTTAATGGGACGATGTAAAAATGGAGCACAGCTCTTGCAAATAAGAAGCCTTGATGCCAGATCACTTCCCCTTGAAATAGAATTATGCAGAAAAATAAAAGGCAGGTCTGTTTACAATAGTTCTACCTCAGGCTTCACTCAGTTGACTATTACACTTCAGTAATTTGTGTAGAAAATTAAACTTCATTACAAAGATCTTGATCAGTGCACTAGGAAAAATTTAATTCACAATTGAGATATTGAACAAGAATAGGATGTTCTATATAATGTAGTTTGTCAGAAAAATATTCTGAGGGAACAGAATAGAAATGATGAAGAAAGAACAACTCTTACAGGACCAATTCCCTACATGAGTTTTATTTTTTTTCCTGAATACTGGTAATCAAGTTGTGGGACAAATATTCTTTTGCTGCAGGTTTTCCTTTAGTCCAAATCCAAGATCTGAATGCCTGGATAGTTCATGAACAGAATACTGATTCTGTAAGTGCATTTCAAATAAATTTTAAAAGAAAGTGTACAAGAAATGATAAGAAGGAAAGCCATAAAATGACTAACAAGAAGAAAGAGTTAATCTCTGTGCTGTACATTTATGCTATGGCACAAGATCAAAGGAACTACTCTTAACATGTTTTACAAGTTTATCTGTCTTGGTAGCATTCTCTCCAAACCAGCAGCAAAACAATGATGAAATATTTTTCTGTTTTCTAAAGAGAGTTCATCTTTTGGTCATTCACAAACTTGAGTTTGTAGTTTCCTGTGGATGAGACTGCTCTAATTACTACTCTTCCGCGGTTATCCTAGCCTCCCCATTTTGTCACAGCTGTCCATGAAAGGCCATTGCTATAAACTTGAGGAACTATATAAAAAAACACAGATACCGCTTGCATAAATCACACTTGTACTACCCCAAAGTGTCTAATTTGCTGTGGTTTAGGTAAAAAAAACAGGATGGAAAACTTCAGGATGAAGAATTCATAAGCAGAATTCTTATGGCCAGTTTGTGTATAGCAGAAAAACACCTTTAGGCCAATAAAAGCATAATTAGACTTCCTGAAATCCTCCTGTAAAGTTTTGCAAAACACTATCAGTATCTGGGATAAAATAACTTTCCATTAAAGCAAAATCAAGAGGTAATCTGCTTACAGTTCTGATCCAGAGTTTCTGTTAAAGTATAGGACCAAGCAGGAGACAGCCAAAATTCACAAATTCATATATGCAACAATATATGTTCTAGAACATAGAAAATGGACAATAATTTACATGAACACAAATGCTATTTTTGCTATATAGCACAAGTGGGATGATGGTATAACAGTTAGGTGTAAAGAAAACTAATTAATTCACATATCACATATTGCTGTTAATTAGTGTACTTATGTTTTTTTTTTCCCCTACAGTTCACCTAGCAATTACTTTTATCCAAATACTGACTTTAAAATCTGATTTATTGTTGTCTCTTATTTTTAGCTGTGTTTTTTGAGTATCATTTTATAAACACCATGAAGGGTGTTTCAGTGCTGTAATACTTCTATCACTCTTCTAGCAAGCCATATCTAGTTTATAACCCTTGCCCAGACATGCCAGCTGCCTGCAATTTTAATGTGAGCTGTCAGAAACAGGGGCCTTGGCCATTAATTATTCTGTGAGGAGTTTCACTGTTGGTCAATAAGAAGACCACGTACTTGTGAGTTTAACATCTCCAGGGAGCGCACACAGACCATTTTCCCATTGCAGCTGTATATGAGGCAGCTCCAAACATGTGCAATTCAAAATCACCTGCTGCACTTTCTCCCATTATGAATCCTGTATCCACTTCGTGCAGCCTCTGGGATACTGGGATACGTAGAAAGAATAGTACAAGGTTTCCTATGCTATGTGGACAGTACTTATTGACATACTTTCTTTTCTTTTTTTTTTTTTTTTTCCTGGAAGGTATGTAGGTCTGCAATTAGGCCTGTGCAGTTCCAAGGTTCAGACATATAATTAGTTTTGAGTTTGTTTTGTTTTAATTCTTAATGACTCTGGTAGGAGGGCTTTAAGGTCTGCTGAACAAACAGCTGCAACAAGCTAGTCAGCTCCATTACAAGTAAGAACATGAACTGGCAGAGCACTCAAAAACTCATTGAGGATAAAGAGAGCTGTCTATGAAAAAGTGAACATAACTGCTATATTCCTTGTAGCATCCAAACCTGTATTTCTCCAATCATTTTTGTTGCTTCCATTACTTTTCTTGTTTGCAGCTGTGACTTAGGTATCAAAATATTCTCTATTTCTGTTATTTTCTTTCTCCTAAATGAGTGAATTCCTTAGCTATGTTTTCTGGATTTGTTTTATTTTTTTTCCATTTTTAATTACAACATTCTTCTACTGCACAAGAAATAGATGTCTTGCAATAGTCCTTGGAAATTCTATTTAAAATTTCTTATTCGAGTCTCATTGAAGTGAACAGAATAACAGCTCCTCTCTCTCAAAGACCTCTAAAAACAGAGGCAGACACGGCAGACACCAAGTAACAGGTGAGCAAACAGCCAAATGGAGAAAGGAAATGGAAGGACAGTGAGTTATCATAACAGGTGTTGCTTCATAAATTGTCTCAGACAGTTCAGTAATAAGGAGATAGAATCAAGTAAGGACTATCTCCCAGTTTGCATTTCAGCAAAATAATTAGAAAATAAAGTAAATATCTTCTTAACGGTGTTCATTAAAATATTTTAATGATGGGTGTTCTTTCTCTCAAGACCTATGAGCTCCTGCTTCATTACACAAGTGAAAGAAATGATTTACAAGCCATAAATTCTATGCAATGGCAGATGTATTCTATTTTGCAGGATTATCTAGAAAGTAGGTGTTAAGTTCTATGGACAGCATTAGGGTTTTTGTTTCTAGATTCATTTGGAACAAAAATAATAAAACAAATCAGGTTGGGAGAATGAATTAAGGGTACAATTTCCTCCAAATGTCCAAAGGTTGACACCTGAACTATATATTTGGAACATGGAGCTCCGGTAGAATGGATGCTCTTTCTTGGTAAGTGATTCAAATAGTGGACTATAGAGTTAGCATACGCTATTTTCTCATTCCTGATGAAGGAGTCTGTCACAATAGCTCTTTCTAATGGAACCATATGTTTTCAAAAAGTTTATTATCTTCACAACATACTACTACTAATAATAACAAACTGTAGTATGTGACAAATGCTCTCTTTTTTAATAGTCAAAACTTCTCTCATAAAATTGTTGAAGAGACTGACAAGCTTATCCTGTACATTTGTTTGAACACTGCATTGTGGTAGCTATTTGGGTACTCTGTTTTTAGAATTGAAAAAAAAAAAAAAAAAAAAAGATGATAATCCCTAGTCTTCATAAGATTACTGTAAGAGACTGAGTTATTTTGATTCAAGAGATTTATATTTCAGTTTTATTTATAAAGTTTATTGTAAGCCAAGCACATTAATCACTAATAAAAATCTTCTGAAATAATTATTGAAGTAGAAAAGTATACAGTTCTGAGATCAGGACATTTTTTCTAGCTGTTGCTCTTAAAAGATTACGATCTCTTGATCTGAGTGTCTGCCTCCTATCCATCCTCTCCACCTGTGTCTTTTTTTTTTTAGTTGCATAGCATGTCACCAGTCATTCAGGTTTAAACTGTTAATCTTCACAATTACTAAACCAAGTATATTTCATTGCAGTTAAAATGTTTAAAATGTCTCCTGCATTGTATATGGAAATGCTGTTTTTGTTTTCTTTTTTTTTTTGTTTGTGTGTGTGTGTGTGTGAATATATTTACAGAAATAGCACAAGAAAAATAAAAAGTTAATTATTTTTTAAAATGTTGTAGTAAAAGATACTTCACAAATGACAATGTGAATATATTCCCATTTCTCCTTCAGTCCTACACTGCCAGTTTACAGAAATGCTAGCGTGCCTGCCTAATCAATAACCTCTCTGGATTCCTGGACAGCAGCATCAATTACTGTACTGTTCCCCAGTGCAAAACAGCTGCTGATATGATGATTTATTAAGCAGCATGGCTGCTCTGGATAAAGACAAAAGGCCTTATTCTTCTCTTATTTTCCCATACATGAAACCAGAAGAATTTCATTGACTTCAAAGGCACTACTACTCCTGTTTTACTGAAGAATGAGACAGATCTGAATCATGTTTGAGTCCTGTGTGCTGACAGGTTAAAGAAAAGTGTATCCATTACACAGTTAGTATATGGAACAAAGCAGATCTGACTACTCATGAGATCCTCACTGGGATAAGTTGTTCATTAAAGGAAGAAAGATGTCGAAAAGCGAGCGGATGAGAATATCAATAATATTTACTCATTAATCATCTAGAATGTCAGCCCTTAACACACACTGTTGTCATTCTTAAAATCCACCAAAAGCAACTAAACGAGAATACCCTTGAGGAGATGGTAACTCAATCAGCAACAATAAGAGTCCCTACAAGGCAGGTGTTTCCTTATGCTTCTGTTTTTAAATTGTGACAAATGATTTATGCAAATCAAAATGACAAAACTAAAACTGACATGTGAGAAAGAATTTAAGAGTTAAAACCTGTCTAGGTTTTTCATTCAAACAAATAGTAATGGGGGAAAAGGAACTCCCAAAGCCTCATCTAGCCCATTTTCAGCGACATCATACCTTTTTTCTCACAATACATTTAAAAGAGCTCCAAAAAGGGAGGATAAACTACAGCGTTATCTGAAAAGAGGCAACAGAAAGGCAATTAAGATTAGAATTTCAGTTTCCACATTTTAACAGACTCAAACAAAAGTGAGCTGAAGAATATAGTCCGCTGGGAGAGCAGAGGTGAAATATTTTGAAGATTTAGAATATGCTTATTTTCCCTGCTTTTGTTTCTTAAATAATATTCAGCAATGAAATTACATTCAGCAATGAAATTACATGGGACATTTCTGCATATGCTGCATAAAATTAGTAACTGGAAGCACCATCAAATCTGGATGGAATCAATATGTGAAAATCACCATTAAAAAGTACTTAGGGTTTTAGGATGGATATAACTTTTTTTTTTTTTTTTTTTTTTTTTTTTAGATGAAGTATATTCAGAGAACGAGATACACAAACTGGCAAAAATTGGACTTCCTGTAGTACATATGCAGAATGCAAGCTTCTACGTGCCACAACTTCTATCTTCTTTAAGATCCAGCTTTAGCAGGTTCCTTTACTGATACTCAACACTGTTGTGACATTTTTTTCTTTTTGTTTTCTTTTTTTTAAATTCAATTTAAATGGAGAAAATCCCTTTTAATCTGTGCCTCCACGGAAATATTTTTTCTAGGTAATTTGATAGTGGAGAAGATGAGAAACTGTGGTTTCCATACACTTCTTTCTATGATAATTTCCGCCCTTTATATATTCAAAATTGAGACAAAAATTTGTGAGAGTAATGAAGAGATAATAATTTTGACCTGTATGAAGGTCATCCAGAGTATGTACAATATAATTCAAACCAATTATTCAATAATTAAGTGTGATCATGAGAGAGACTGTATGTTCCCTGGTAATTAGAAAGATCATAGAATAGGATCACAGAACAGCTTGGGTTGAAAAGGACTACAATGATCACTGAGTTTCAACCCCCTTGCTATGTGCAGTGTCGCTAACCACTAGACCGTGCTGCCCAGAGCCACATCCAGCCTGGCCTTGAATGCATCCAGGGATGGGGCATCCACAACCTCCTTGGGCAACCTGTTCCAGCGTTTCACCCTCTGGGTGAAAAGCTTCCTCCTAATATCTAATCTAAACCTCCCCTGTCTCAGTTTAAAACCATTCCCTCCTATCCTATCACTATCCACCCTCATAAACAGCTGTTTCCCCTCCTGTTATATGCTCCCTTCAAGTACTGGAAGGCTGCAATGAGGTCTCCCCGGAGCCTTCTCTTCTCCAAGCTAAACAAGCCCTCAACCTTTCTTCATAGGGGAGGTGCTCCAGCCCTCTGATCATCTTAGTGGCCTTCCTCTGGACTCTCTCCAAGAGCTCCATGTCCTTCGTGTACTGGGTGATCCAGGCCTGGATGCAGTACTCCAGAAAAATCTGCCCTGGGTACAAATACCCTTTTTACAACCTCTTACAAAGTTGGTCTTAATTCTTGAAATTAATAGCTCTAAATGCAGTGCTATTTAATTTAATCAAGCTATTATTATCAACAACAGTAATAATGACAAAGACACTGGTGAAATTTGTGGGATAAAAGGGTTGAATATCTATTTTTGAATTAAAAACAAAAATTACTAATTATTTAGAGATCAAAAATCCCCTACTGCAAAATGAGTTCAGAATCAAAGGTTAATCCAATCACAGGGAAGCTGGTTTGTGAAGAACAGTCTTTAGGAAAGGCAGTTTTCACTAAACTACAGAAAAACAAGTGGACATTAATTTGCTAATACTAGACATAGGAGCACACACATGGAAGTAGAAGCTAAAAGACCAGTGAGCACTCTGAACTTTCCCAGTGTATCACAATTACAAAATCACATGTGTTAAAAAGACTGTGGCTGGGTGTACACACCACCCCACTCCAGAAACAGAACAAAACAAAACAAAAACACAAAACACAAAACAAAACAAAAAATCAAAAATAGCAACCACAAAGCGAAATAAACCAGTTCAATGATTTTACTTCATGGTATATAATTTCACTTGAACTACAATAGCAACCAAGTCAAGAGAATGCCTCAGAAATGGTTTGAAGAAATTATTTACTGTAAGTATTGAGAAAATTATGTTTACCAGATGATATTTTTAATGACAATATTCCATTGAAATACTGCAGTAAATTCATTTATAATCTCCCTGTAGATTCAAGTAATTACTGGAGAATTCTGTATGTTAGTTACTGAAAGGAAAGGTTATAATAACAACATAAAAATGACAAATATTCAAAGAATGATGACATGGAAGTAAAGAAACAGCAGTTCTACTTCAGCAGTAGAGAAAGCAGAAGAAACTCATGGATTGTATTTTATAAAATGCTGAAGTTTTGTGAGCTAGGCATCCCTTTCACAGATTGTGACTGTAAGTGTGTACCCCCAAAGGCAGCTCATCTAATCCCAAAATAAATGTCTGCAATAGGCAAGAGAAACCAAAGTCTGTCTTTTGTGCATCTCTTCTTTGACCTTAATGGGACTATAGGAGGATTAGCTCAGATTTACAGAAATTTATGCTGTAGAATGCACCAGACAACATTTTGTTGAGTTTTATAGCTTATTTTTTGCAGAATCTTTACCTAAAAATTGGCTCTATTTGCTAAATTTAACTGAAAGGTGGTGAATTTCATACTGCTTCTCTAGGAAATGAAGCAGAGTTCCTCCATTCTGCTGATCTACAAGTCTGTTAAGACTGAGTGTTGCTTAACTCTGCAGGAAAGCATGAAACATCAATATCTTTTTCTTCTTCTTTTTCTTTTTTTCTTTTTCTCCTTTTTTTTTTTTTTTTTTTTTTTTTTTTTTTTTTTTTTTTGCTATTAAACAGAAACACAAAGGTCACATAGGAAGTCTGAAATAACTCTGCAAAAGGACCTGAACTTGTCTTAACCATTCACCTAACATGAAACTCTAAACAGAGAGAAAAAAAAAAAAAAAAAAGTTAATCCAGTAAAACTGTGAGAATTGCACTTGAATGAATGTACCAAGAAGGTTCTGTAATGTATATAGGCTTTCTTGTGCTAAGAATAATGCATAAAGGAATCACATACAAAAACTAGACAAGATTAAATGATCAATCAGCAGTAATCATCCCTCTAGGCACGGAGCATGAGTCTCTATCTCACTGGCCTTCTGCAATTTGCCTTCCTCTAGCAGAAATGATATCACATTAAAGCTATGTAAACTATTCTGAAAATCTAAATCATAACCTTATTATAAACATGAACACCTCTCTTTTAGTATCACCTATCTTATACCATATTTCAGAATACAGTTTCAACGTTAACAATCTGGAGCTTTCTTCATCAATGTTTTATACTGATTTAACCTGAATTGTTCCTGACTGTTATCTCATTATACATGCTCTACACTCACTGCTCTACAAAAGTTCAGTGTTAAACACAAGAGTTGCAGGGCTAAAAGCAACTAATGACAAGATCTGTGTGGAAGAGGAAATTACAGTCTTTGTGATTAAAGATTTATACAGGCAGAGGAACACAGTCACAGCTATAAAAAAAGATAAATGCAAAATGTGTTTCAGGATCTTACACTGCGTTTAGTTTCTAACCTGTGAATGAACTTTTATCTCCACCCACAAAACCTTTTTTTCTGTCAGCTACATTCTGGGAAGGTTAGGAGATATCTCCTTTTTAATCCATGAGTGATCAGATTTCTTTCTGAGAGCGTAAAAGCTTTATTTCTCCAAGGATGTGTGCTATTTATAAAGAGAAAAGGACTGATGCTATACAGATATTTTCTGACATATTTTCCTCCTCTAGTTTCCCTTCAGTAAAAAAAAAAAAAAAAGAAAAAAAGAAAGAAAAAGAAAAAAAAAAAGAAATAAAAGTGTAGTTCAGTGAATCAAACAAATTGAACTGAGTAGCCACCTGAGTAGCTGAGTAAGTACTGTATAACTAGAAAATAGAAAAACAAACAAACAAACAAACAGTGATGAAAAAGAGTTAGAAAAATAATGGGGTCCATCAAGGATGTCTTCTCTTGTGCTGTGTAAGTGGTGAGTCCTCTGTTCCAAGATGGCAAAGCCATGGAAGTTGCAGTCATTACTTAGTTGGAGGTTAAACCCAGCAGAGAAGCAGCAAATATTCAAGGAAAGAATCTCCAACACCAGCTCGCTTTAGGGCTGTAGTACTTTGCCTGAACATGTAGCTAAATTTGTCCCAGTGATTCTACAGTACTGGCTGATGAGACGCAAAGGTGGAGACGAGAGGAGAGGAGAGGAGAGGAGAGGAGAGGAGAGGAGAGGAGAGGAGAGGAGAGGAGAGGAGAGGAGAGGAGAGGAGAGGAGAGGAGAGGAGAGGAGAGGAGAGGAGAGGAGAGGAGAGGAGAGGAGAGGAGAGGAGAGGAGAGGAGAGGAGAGGAGAGGAGAGGAGAGGAGAGGAGAGGAGAGGAGAGGAGAGGAGAGGAGAGGAGAGGAGAGGAAAAAAACCCAAACTCTAAAACCCAAACCAAACCTTTTATTTTTTGCCATTATTTCCTTTCCACATATTACTCTATACCTTATACTTGTCTTCTAGACTGCAGTCTTTGAAATAAAGAGTCTCTTATATGTTTGAAAAATACGTCTTTGGATCTGTTAAGCACTATGAGCAATAGTTATCATATCTTAATCCCAAAACCTGAATCCCAGTGCATAAATAAGAGTAGCAGATAATTAAGGTATGAAGTTTTCAGGTGGCAAAAAGAATGTGCTTGATATTACTTGGCTGATATTAGACGTCTCTATCATTTCAGGCCTCAGGTTTTAAGGCACATAACACAGGAATTAAGATGAAAATATACTCAATGCTTAATAATTCAATAACTTAATAACTCTATGCCTGGGACCAAAATTTAGGAGGAATTTGGCTGCATCATATCTACAAAATAGTAACAAGCTCATTCCCAAAATATGCAAAGGTAAGGCTAAGATTACTTCTCTCCTGACACAGTATATACCTACTTCCTTCTCTGGAGTAATATTTCTCCTATATCCACTGCAGTTCTGACTAAGAGTCTAACAGCAAGCTACAACTTCTCTTCTCTTCTCTTCTCTTCTCTTCTCTTCTCTTCTCTTCTCTTCTCTTCTCTTCTCTTCTCTTCTCTTCTCTTCTCTTCTCTTCTCTTCTCTTCTCTTCTCTTCTCTTCTCTTCTCTTCTCTTCTCTTCTCTTCTCTTCTCTTCTCTTCTCTTCTCTTCTCTTCTCTTCTCTTCTCTTCTCTTCTCTTCTCTTTCTTTCTTTCTTTCTTTCTTTCTTTCTTTCTTTCTTCCTCTTCTTTCTTTCTTCCTTTCTTTCTTTCTTTCTTCCTTCCTTCCTTCCTTCCTTCCTTCCTTCCTTCCTTCCTTCCTTCCTTCCTTCCTTCCTTCCTTCCTTCCTTCCTTCCTTCCTTTTTCTTTTTTCTTTTTTCTTTTTCTTTTCCCTCAAAAAGTGAGATTATAGTATTGCTTTTGTGACTTCAGAAACTTTTTTTGTGTCCTGTCACAACTTCTGAACAATGTGTTAAAGACTGGCATTGTTGATAGGAAGAGATCAGGTGTGATATCATTTATGTGAAGTTTAATGGCTATAGATATGATTCCTGACACTTCTCTCCAGTAGTAAATTTTACTCCAGTTGACAAGAGTAGAGATGTTTTCCAAAGGATGGAGCTTCTAGTTTAAATAATTAAATTATGTTTAACCACTTAGTTTTAAACCTGTGTATGACACTTCCTTGCAGATATAAGCATAAAAGAGCTTGATGTTTGCAAAAAAAATTAAATGTTTGTTTAAGGTATTTATTGCCAAAGCATGCAGAAATCTCATGTATCAGTATAGAAAGGTAAGAAACAGACTGTTTCTAAAGCAATAAAAGTTTATTTTATATTCCATTCTCTTTAATGATGGCTGCTATTACTTCAAATCTCTGTTGGCAATAAAATAAAGGGTACAAAATAATCTCCTTCAAACGTGGAAGTTCAGCACACAGCTTTTCACATCAAATGTGGTTGCTTAAAAAAAAAAAAGAATGAAAGAAAGAAAAAAAAAAGAAAAAAATGCTGTTACCTTCAAGTGATGACAAAATATTACTAGCAGATTGGATGTGGAGACTGGATGCGGATCAGAGCTGAGAGTAAAGAAATAATAGTCTTGTAAAAATCAGTATCTGAACATAGAAACTGCTTTCCCCTGGAGGAAAAATATCTGCATGAAACATTTCTGTGCTAAGTGGCACCTTTGCAGATCAACTTTATAGCAGCATCTGCTATGTCAATATCAGAGTATCAGAAAGTGGGAGGGTTTGTGATATGGTGTCTACAAAATAATGGGTTTAAGTCACCCACAACAAAGTTTGTTTCAGAAAAGTGAACAAATCTGCAAACCCAGTTCTGTCCACTGCTGAGTGCATTTACTTTACAGGGGAAAAACAAAACAAAACAAAACAAAACAAACAAAAAAGCATATGCATGGTTATCATACGATGGAAAATACGACTTGGAAAAGCTTTGATCTTCTTTATTTTTACACCTTAAAATCAGTTCCAATTGAAAAGTACAAGAATCATTGGACCATGCCTTCAAAACTAGTATATTTAATAACTATCTGAGATTACACTCAACTAATTCTTTTCCATGCTTATGTCTTAATTAAGTACAGTTCTATATATCTCCATTTTTAGGAAATGCAGCATAATAGTGCCTATACAGACTATATTACCATGCCTTAAAAATTAGTAGTTAAGACACATCTATTCATTATAAATCATGACTTTATCGTTATCTATTTTAAACAATTATGTTGAATGTTTCATTTCTATTTTTATCATTTTATTCAATTTCCTCAGTTCTTTCCTAGAAAAGTTCTTAAACTGAAACACTGGTAACATAACATTTTAATGGCTCTTTTACTGATGTTATTTCAAATGTATTCCTCCTTGCTTTGTCTGTGCTGGACACAAGGCTCAAGGCTGATTGTCTCAGTCTAGGAATTTAGAGTACACTGAATTTACCACTAAGACTCAAAGGCTTATATACTTACAACAGTCTGAAGTTTAGAGGATAATTGGATAATTTTTGATTTAACAGTATATAGTTTAAATTGTATTCTGCCATTCTGCTGTGGATAGGTTAACAGTGGAAAAGTAGAGATTATGTACCCCATGTGTTTCTTTCACTTTTGTCATGAAAAATTATTTGTGCCTGTGAAGATTTTTGAAAGACAAAGTGATCTTCTGTAGTTACATAGGTCTGAGTTTTAGCTATAAGCTAATATTTCTTTTAAAGATATCTTAGAGTAGCTACTTTGCCTGTAGCAAGCACACTTCCTAGCAGACTATGTTATATCTGTGGAAGAACATATTATACCCTCTTTCCACACCCGTCTTCTGACATCTCTTCAAATAAATTATTCTCTGTGTTTAAATGGAAGCATTGAAATGTTAGTGATGGACATCACCATTGGATTTGTTTATAAGAGCTACTGTGCTGGCATGTGATGTTCTTACCCAGCTTTGCTGCATGTAAATTCTGATGTATGTTAATATTGAGATAGCATTGTTGTGTTACATTGTGTTCTGCAAGTGAGACACTGATTTCTTCCTTAAGTCGCACTAACCTCCAAGGATCTTTTCCAGAGGATAGTAGGTATAAGTGGTCTTTGTTCGCCTCCATGCATCTTTATATATGCAAATCATATGCAAGAAATTTTGTACCTTATTTCACTTGGTAATACATTGAAGTAGTGTAAGTTAATTATTGTTTTATGCATTTATATATCTTCAGCTTTACAAAAGCATTCTTTCAACTGATGCAAAATAGTGCAGATTGCTTTAGCTTTCTTTCTAGACAAGAAAGGTGACAATCATCCTTCACTATTTCCATATTTGTTGACTAGGAAAAAATATTTACATATTATACACATATTCTGAAAAGAGTTAGGAACATGAGACTGGAATCAGTATTTTCTATTAATCATATTGTGCTAATGCAGTCAAAACCCATATGCAATTACTATCATGATTAAAACTAGCTGAAGGACATGTGATCACAGTAAAAAAAACAGTATATAGGCATATCAAATGTTATTAATAAACACAAATCTGTGGGCTACAGTTGGGCCTTAGATTAATGATAACAACTGCACTTAATAGAGAGGGACAAACTGTATTAGGACACAAGATAAGAATGAGCTACTTTTTACTTGAAATTTTGAATGTGAAAAAAATTCAGTGACAACTCAGACTAGCTATTTTGTGGGCTATTGTGTTCTCACTAAAGAATTAAAATTCTGTGAAAAAGAAAAAGCTTATTCTTTTTTCTTAAAACAGAAGTAAAACTCTCAGTATTAAAAGAATGATAAGAGAAATTTCATCATTAATAAATAAATAATAATAAAAAAACTTTGGTGACACAGCATAATCCTAAATAAAAGTACTTTTGTCAGGTGAATAGGAGACACGGGCTATCTGTGTTATGGTCAATCGGTTCATTGAATCTGAAGTTCTGGCAGTATTTTTGTCATGATAATAGCTGTAGCACTTCCATTTGAGCAGCTGAAATGATGGAATTCATCTATTAAGCCATTGTTGTCTCATTTTGGGAGAAAATGTGAACACTTCTTCATGCCTCTTTTCATTGTTTCTGTTTGATCATAAATTAGTACAGATTAGCTTTCCCATTATGATAAATGCTAGGTACTGTTTTTATCTTTCTTCAAAAAGGAAGCAGAACCAAAAAAGCATATTTGTTCATCTCGTGTGTCATGTTTAAAATGAATTCATTAGCAGCTGTCAGCCCTCAAGAAAGAGTGTCAACACTAATAAAGACAGCCTCTAAAGGTTTCATCTTACCTTCATTTATCTGTTGTCCCCAGAAGGTATGAATTCATTAAAAAGAAATAAAGAAAGAAAGAAAAAAAGAAACTCTAGAGTGATGACTGCTTTTGTCTTTTGTTTAAATGTATTTAGAAAGCTGTTCAGGCTTGAATATTGGCTCCAAATGTTAATCACACCTGTTTTGTTGTATGAAAAAAAGAACAAGAGTTACAAGTCTGAACTTTACTATAGGACTCTGTGCTACTGTTCCCATGAAATATTACCTCCATCAGTAATGCTGATCTGATTTATTGTTTCTGCAATATAGTATGCATTACTTTGTTATATAATTATGCAGGAAAATATTCTGTCTTTAAGTTGTTTTTTCCTCACATAATGAGGCTAAACCCACCTAATGGGAGATAGTTGTTTGTGCAAGATGGTTGAACTCATGAAACTGCTGCTATGGGTATATATTATTTTCTATTGCAATTTTCAGTCATTAGCATATAAATGTGACAAAAATGAAATGATTGAAAGACCACTACTAGAGCCCAGCACATGTTCCTGGATATACATAATAAGTTAGGTATTAAGCCTTTCAAGAATAGGTTCTACTCTGGAGGATAATTTAATACACAGCTTATGGAAGAATTCAGCAATTAATGGGGAATTCTGTCCTTGTAGACAAATTTTAAGAATTCTGCAGTCAATATGCATTGTAGCTGAAAAGTTAGGTTTTGTTGCTACATAGTCATGCCTAGTCATTGTATCTGCATCACAGATATATGCATATTAATATTTTAAACACATTTTGACAAAGCATACTGTTGTTAAAGGTCACTTGATTTGATTTTTTTGTTGTTGTCCAGATAGGATTTGGTGTTCCCCTGACAATTTTGCTGGCAGCTGAAGTGGAGAAGAAGAATGTGGACTCTTCTCCACTTCTGCCAGCAGCATCCAAGAGAAGTCTGAACACCTGAGTTCACATGTTGAGGGCAAAAAGCTTTTCAAACGCACACTGTTCTTATGCACAGAAATTAGATGAAACTTTAGTGAAATCAAGCATTTTAAATAGATCCTTGAAAATCAACTGATAAATTATTCTAGCTAAAAAATAAGGGGAGAATTAGCAAATGATTCGTTAAAATATTTTACAGATTGTTCAAGTAATTTGCTTATAAAGCATCTTACACTTACAAAATTTATTAATAAGTTTTGAAAATATTTTTCACCACTTATGTTTTCAAAATATTTCAATATAAGCTTTTTCATAAATTCTAATTATTTTTTTACATATAATGAACTCTACCACAGTTAAGCTACAACTGCATGTTTAAGTTCCACATTTCCCACCAAAAATAGTATTCCTGCCGTGCTAATTGCTGCTGCTTTAGTAAAATCACTGTCTCTGTTGCATTAGGAGTTTAGATGAGGAAATCATTTTACAGAGCTATTGTTCTTTACTTTTATGATCAAGTAATTATTGTGATGATTATGTTTCCAGTGAAAGTATTGGCAGAACTTTATTAGCTTCAAAGATAGGATTTGTACACATAATACTAACACAAAGCGCATTATCTGTGTTTTCCATGTTTGAAACTGAACATAACATTAGCACTATAAAAATGAGGCTGGAATAATCTATGAGGATGAAGATCACTGAAGAAAGCTTCTTGCATCATCTTTACTTATTGCAAGCTAAAATTTGCTGTATATCCATGTCCACTCTGAAGCATTCATTACATTGTGGAGTAACATTAATCAAACATTCTACTTGGCCTCAATACATTCTCAACATCACCTGGACTACCAGAAAAGAAAGTAAGTCAGTATTAATATCTATGCAAGAATGAGGCATCCTACATCCAGATCCGAATAAGTAAAGAGAGAAAAGGAATCCTTTACATACATGGATTTCACTAAGAGTTACTAGCCATGGAGTTCTATTATGTTGTAATTTCTACCTCCACTTAAAACTGTGCATGCCCTGTAACCAATTAGTAAGAAATACAGATAAGTGCACCCTGTTATGTAAAAGAGTCCTTCATTCGCCTGCTATGAGCCTGGCCATGCATCTGCATGTAATTACAAAAATGGCACCTAACTTTGAACTTCAATTTCCATGAGAAGCACTGGTTCTTCTAGGTTGCAAACAAAAAGAACAATATCAAACATATGTTGGCACAAATACATCATTTCTTCTCTTCATGGATCCAACCTATCCATTTTGATAGTGGCATCCGGACAGAGGAGGAAAAAAAAAAAAAAAAAAAGCATTTTGAAGCCAAGGCTATAACACTATGGCTCGTTTCTTTTGCAGTATGTAATTCTAACTGCCCCTGCCCATGCCCTTTTTTTCCTATTATAATCTGCTGATTCCATACGTAAATGTAAATGTGTCAAAGAATTTCTTATTTTATTCTTATGACATTAATAGCATTTTGTCTTAGGTAGACACTGTCTAAGTACCACTTTGATACTCTGCAAAACATTCCAATATTGTAGGGGGGGACCTTATTTGGATCCTTTTTTTATGTTTTACAGATTGTATTTCATTGTGCAAATGAAAATCTATTTCTTTTTTGTTCATTTGAAGATACCTCTGTCACTGGAATAGCATCATTTTCAAGTGGATGTTGAAACTGTTTTGCAGGACAATATTGTATGCCCATTATACTAGAAAACGAAGCCCCATAATTATTGAACAGATTAGTCTTAATCTTTCTATAGATCTTTTTATTATTCAGTGGTATCTAGAGGGGAAAAAAAAAAGGTTTAAATAAATCTCTTTTCCAGATAGAAGTGTAAAACTTTCCCACAAACTTGCACTTTTTTTTTTCCAATTATCATGCCAAAATCTCCCTGTTCTTCTTATTCTCACCCAATTCTTACAACAGAATTATGTGATTCTTTGAAGTAGCATTATTAAGGGAGGAGTCCAAAACAAGTTGAAGTTAATGCTTTTATAGCTTGAAAGTTGCCTGTCTTTTTTTATCACCTTCCCTAAGAAAATATCTTGACTTAACAGGCTTTCTTTCAGCATCATTAGCTCTTAACAGGTGGCTGGCATTTGCCACATGTTTTTAAAACGTAACCCCTTCACAGAGGTTGAGGATCACAAGAAAAGTGCTACAGAAGGCTGCATTTAAAATGATGCTTATAAGTGAAATGTTACTCCAGGGAACATTTAAGGAAAGCCAACAATTTTGGGCAACGGCCATTAAGGTGCTGCTCTGGAAATTGAACATAAAATATATAATAGCAGAACTAATTATAATGAACCCACCAAAAATTTACCCTAAAAACAAACAAACAAACAAACCATGGAGTTTTAGTAAAGATTTTACATCTGTACTGCAATATTTAAAATTTTAATCTGATTTTTTCTCACTATCTTGCTGCGCTATAGTGCAAAAAGGGGTGGAATGAATTCTACTGTGCATGGTAGGCATTTATTTCCCTCAATATATAATGGATGACTCGCTTACAAGTGAATAATTCATTGTATGTACTTCATTTTATTGTTGCTTTTGATATATTCTGTTTTCATATTAGAAGTACTTACTGTAAATGAGCTAATAATAGCATCAGTGCCTATGGCCCAATAGCAATCATTATTGGATGACATAATGGCTTCTATTTAAACTGCCATCTCAATAACTTAATATATGCATTACATCTCTATTACACTGCACTCCAAATGGTAACCTATAAGGAAGGTGTCTTCTTTACATAGCTCTACTGCTGCTGCAAGTGGGGAAGCTGTCTGCTTGTTTGGTTATGAGTGATAGCTGTACATTATTGAAGAGCAACATGGTAATTGTTTCACAAGCTTGCTTAATGACATACACAGAAATCTTAACAAATTTCAATAAACTTGCACAAGTCACATGTGTCTCCAAGGAAAGTGGGGGAAGAATTAAGTCCAACTCATTTCCCTCAAGGACATCTTAAAGAGTTTTAGCAAAATACATAATTTCTAGACTTTGTCTGCTATTGTATGCTATCAGATAAAAAGCCAGGATGACATGCTTGTTGAACAGCACCTTTTATTGCAATTTGAAGGGAAAATGTGGATAAGCTGATGAAGATAATGTCTATCTTATACAAGATAATGTTTAAGATTATTGCAAAATTGAGCATGCATTCCCAGTAGATATGAACAAGTTAGGTTATTTTCAGTTACAGATGACTACTTTTTTCCTTTGACTTTCATGTTTAATACTGCAATAAAATGTGTTTCACTGAGTGAGTACACCCTAGCATGGGTGTTTTAGAGACTTCCTATGACACAGTGTGCTTGTATTATGGCATCAGGAATGGTGGGAGGGAATGCCTTTGAACTTCCTCCTCTCTTATTTGACCTGAACACCTGCATCCTGGATGGTATCTCTCCAAGTTCGTCATGACAATTCAATAGGAAATGGCAATCATAACAGATCCACTGAAGTCTTGCATACCACATGGAAATAAGGTCAGGTCTCACATGAGCAATTGCTCTTCATGCTGTGGTCTTCGCAAATTGCCATACTGTGCGGAAAGGAACATGTATAATTAGTGTAACTTTAACAAAAAACAGTCTATGTCTGTTAACTGTTTAACTGTTTCTGGTGTGTGCTCCCCCCCCCAAATGCTAGCATTTGGCTTTGAGAATGTGTATTTTATGCATAACTATATATTTAATTTTGATATATGTTACGTAAAGCTATATACTTTTTAAAGTAAGGCATATATAACTTTAAAACTATAGTTCCTTATGCTTCATGTGGGACATGCTTTTAACTGCTGAATAATTTATCATTTAGTCATTGTGATTCTAGTTTCTTGCATTTCTGATGTGGCAAAATGCACATAAGATTTCTAGGACTGATAGAATAAAATTGCATAGGTAGTTAAACTATCCCATTGAACCAGGAAGTGAGCATGCAGAGGTCAAGGAGAAAATACAGGACAGATGGATAATAGTACAGACTTTCGCCCAAGGGGGCAAATATAAATTTGGATCTATGTGTTGAGTGAACTGTAGAGACAGAACATTTGCCTGCCCTGGCATTCTGAAATTTGCTAGTAATGTAACCACATGTCTAGCCAGGGAAACTTCAAGGTGAATGACATAGTAAATGACACCTGCCAAGATTCTCAGTCATTGGAAGTTCAAAGTTCCACCACAGTGATTTGACATTGTGTTTGCTTTGGGGGGCTGACTTTTACTGATTATGAACTGCCCTTATGTATTATAACTGTCTATTGCGTTTTGAAGCACTATAGGATAGTTTTGATTCATGAGACAGTATTTCACTGTTATACAATTATTGAATCTTTAAAACAAGACACATACATTTTCAGGATTTTAGACAAAACATGAGTATTTATTTCATAGTAAGTGAAGCAAGAAGCTCACAGTGTCCCTAGTATTCATAAGGATAAGTAACTTATATTCAATCTGATAAAATTTTAAGAAATAATATTGGCAGAACGCTCCAAGAAAACTTTTGAACTTGTAATTTAAAATATCAATATTAAAACAAAACAAAACAAAAGTATATTGTTCAAATAAAGTAGAGAAGAACATTTGTATTTCATTTATTCTTCTCACAATCTCAAGTTATATGTGGTGTTCAGAGACAGAAATGCCTTAAGTTTCTCAGGTATATGCTCTGCTTTAATTTAATCTTCAGTCTAACCTTTGCTCACTAAGGAAAGTCTTTGCAGACCTTTCTTTGCTAATGTAACCATTCAGAAGCATTACCATATGTCCAGGGCAGTCCAAGTCCAGAAAAATAGAACAGGGAATGTAAAGGTATAGTTAGACAATATGATTGAGTTAATCCTTTCCCTTCTTGCTGCAAAATGGGCATGATTCTTCTTTTTCTGTCTTTCCCATATTTACATGCCTAAACTATTCATATTTTTATATTCCTAAAAATGTGTGGTCACCTCTCACATGAAACTAAGACTTGCTTTAGAAATGTATATTTTAATCCTATGATTGTATTTAATGGATTTATGACCTAATGACACAAATTCACTTTTTCAAAGATCCATCAGAATGCCACATAGCTCAAGTCTCTTACATTCTGAAAAGAACGAGCTCTTAACCTGCTATGATTCTCTCAACACAGGTAACTCGAAATGAATGAGAAAGGTGTAATGCTGAACCTGGAAGTTTGCACTGAAACAGTAGTCTAAAATAAGCTGCAGTTTGCATATGCAGTTAACTAGCTTCTCTCTACTAATTCCTAATCAGGACACCACATATGTATATAATCACTTAGTAGGTTGTTCTACCTTTGGCTATTCTACCAAGTCATAGCACTGAGATTCCTGGCACTGTGAAGCTGGCTTCTCTATGGCTATTCTAGCTTGATCTCAGGA
This sequence comes from Gallus gallus, assembly GCF_016699485.2. Classification (NCBI taxonomy): domain Eukaryota; kingdom Metazoa; phylum Chordata; class Aves; order Galliformes; family Phasianidae; genus Gallus; species Gallus gallus. The sequence goes on along the minus strand of NC_052532.1, from coordinate 9,167,166 downwards.
ACTTTCACTGGGGAGAGTGCTTACCTGAAACAATACCTCCCAAATTCCATTAATATTTAAACCCTTTGAACTAGGAATGATCCAGGATATCCCTGATTGGCAGAAAGAGTGTTGCTCTGCAGGATTTGCATGGGATGTTCCATGGGTGGAACATTACTTAGACTTCACTGAAAAGATCAGGATTCAGTGATAACTTAGGTACTGGGATGCAATGGCGCTGATTCTCAGATGTGATAAGCACTTAGAAACTCAGATCAAGAAAGACATTTGCTTACTGTACCACCCCTACCACTGCAAGTAAGAAGGTGTTTTGTTTTGTTTTGTTTGTTTGTTTGTTGTTTTTTTGTTTTTAACTACTTTGAAGGCGTTATGTTTCTGTCTGTTCTTTCTGGAAGACTGTGATTTCCACATACCTCTCTGAGATGCATATGCTTTCACAGAAACAATACTGACCTACCACGTTTATTTCATGTGAGATTTTCAAGTTTGTATATATGAAATTACCAGAATTTGCAAATACTCTCCTTAGAAAAATTTCGCTAATTAATTCAGATGTAGATAGTCACTGACAGCCTTTATTAGAAAGTCTGTTCCATGTAACAGAATCCATCAGTAATTCCCAGCACACTCTCACTTCAGTACAGTTATTAAAATAGTAATGGAACATTGATTTTGATGATTGGTTGAAGAAGTGGAACAGGTTGCCCAAGGAGGTTGTGGATGCCCCATCCCTGGAGGCATTCAAGGCCAGGCTGGAGGTGGCTCTGGGCAGCCTGGTCTGGTGGTTGGTGACCCTGCACACAGCAGGGGGTTCAAACTCGATGATTATTATGGTCCTTTTCAACCCAGGCATTGTGTGATTCCATGATTAAAACTGCAAGAAATACAAGACTGTCTTAACATGGAAGCTGAAGTAAAGGGCTAGTCACAAAGAGCAGAAAGCTAATAGAAGTTATATTGCAATTACAAGTAGAAAATAAATTCCAAAGGAATTATCAATATGATTTACATCTCATTACAACAGCAGAGGTCATCTTGCCATTTGAAAAGCTGCAGTGAACTGGCAAGATAAAAGGTAGCAAATACTCATACGACAGGAGTTAAAACAAGTAAAATGCTTTTTGTAAAGCAAAAGTTTTCAAGGAGTGTAATTTATGCCTTCTATTTCAAAACTTCCAAACAAGGCAGGTGTTTCCTGAAGAAGTTCACAAGCTACAGGCAGTAGAAGAAGAAATATAAAAATGTGATGTGTTCAAAGTTTCGTCGTTTGTAAACACAGATAAATTGCTACTAGGCTTTGTGGGCTTTTTTGACATTTTATAACCAAACATGGACTTTCAAGTGTTATTCGTATTTTAAAATTTTTAACTGTTTTTAACTGCAGAAAAACCATCTGGAATCAATAACACATCTTTAGCTAAAAAAAAAAAAAAAAAAAAAAAAAAGTTCCTTTTTCCGTTATCAACAGTTAATGTATTATTAAGCCTTGAAAATACTATGCATTTTGACACTTCTTTAATATATATTAACTTCTACTCAATTTGTACATTAGACTTGTACATTTTATATCTTGCTCTCTATAAATCTACATCAATCTACCTGTGTTTGTATCCATATGTTTTCAAGCAATGAGAGAGAAAATATAATAAAAAACCTCAAGTTTTTGTCTTGGGACTTTACACTGTAGTACCACAGAACTGCAATGTAAGCTAAGTTTGAAGGCAACTCTGAAAGTCATCAAGAAGAAGCCTGCACAAAATGGGGCTAACATCCCAGTGATATCAAGTCACTTTCACTCTCATCTAGTTGTGTTTTGAATTTCTCTAAAGACAGATCATGGAATCACAGAATCACAGAATCATAGAATCATAGAATCATAGGATGGCATGGGTTGAAAAGGGCCACAATGATCACTGAGTTTCAACCCCCTTGCTATGCGCAGTGTCGCTAACCACTAGACCGTGCTGCCCAGAGCCACATCCAGCCTGGCCTTGAATGCATCCAGGGATGGGGCATCAACAACCTCCTTGGGCAACCAGTTCCAGTGCATCACCACCCTCTGGGTGAAATACTTCCTCCTAATATCTAACCTAAACCTCTCCTGTCTCAGTTTAAAACCATTCCCTCTTGTCCTATCACTATCCACCCTCATAAACAGCTGTTCCCCCTCCTGTTATATGCTCCCTTCAAGTACTGGAAGGCTGCAATGAGGTCTCCCCAGAGCCTTCTCTTCTCCAAGCTAAACAAGCCCACTTCCCTCAACCTTTCTTCACAGGGGAGGTGCTCCAGCCCTCTGACCATCTTAGTGGCCTTCCTCTGGACCCTGTCCAAGAGCTCCACGTCCTTCCTGCACTGGAGGCCCCAGGCCTGGATGCAGTACTCCAGATGGGGTCTCACAAGAGCCGAGTAGAGGGGGACAATCACCTCCCTCACCCTGCTGGCCACCACTTTTTTAATGCAGCCCAGAACTCAGTTGGCCTTCCAGACTGCAGGCACACACTGTTGGCTCATGTCCAGCTTCTCGTCCACCAGGACCCCTCAAGTCCTTCTCTGCAGGGCTGCTCTCAAGGAGATCTCCCCCAAGTTTGTATAAATACCTGAGATTGCCCCGACCCAAGTACAACATCCTGCACTTGGCCTTATTGTTCCTCATAAGGTTTTCATGGGCCCACTTCTCCAGGTTGTCCAGGTCCCTCTGTATGGCTTCCCTTCCCTCCACTGTATCAACTGCACCGCTCAGCTTGGTGTCGTCCATGAACTTGCTGAGGGTGCACTCAATACCATCATCTATGTCACTGATGAAGATACTGAAGAGCACCGGTCCCAAGACCAACCCCTGAGGGACACCACTTGTGACGGCCTCCACCCTGACACAGAACCATTAATCACAAAGATGCCACAGCTTCTATACTCAGCTGGACTTTGAGTGTTAGCTGAACTCAACAAATAGTTCTCTCCCATTAGCCTTCTCTTCTCCAAACTGAACGAATGCAGCTCCCTCACTCTTTCCTGTGATATGTATTGCAGCCCTCTCACCAGTCTCAGTCTTGAGACTCACCACTGATTGTGCTGGGAAAGAAAACATTTACTGCAGCAGAAATCAGGGGCTTCTTACAGACAGCAAAACTGAAGAATGGTTTGAGAGAGACAGATGAAGAACACACAGTTCTTTTATCATAGTCCCATCAGTGTGGTGGCTAGGAGTACTGGAATTCAGCATCACTAAATATACATCCTCATCCTTACCCATTTTTGTGTATGCACACACACACACATTTACTTGCATATTCTTGTGTTTATATTTTCCACTATAAGTGTAATAAATAAGGGCTTTATTTTCATCCTAAACTGCACAAGCAGGCTTTCCATGGAAGGATATGGGAGCAGTATGGTGGTTTATAACAGTTCAGGAAAAGTTACCCTTCATCTGATAAAGCTTTCTATGTGTTTTAGAGGATGTTCCAGAGCCTGAATTTTACTGCAAGGTCAGAACACTGCCGTACCTTTGTATGACAGGCTTTTTCTCTTCATTAAAACTATAAAGCCATCTGTTCACCTGTCTACATTGTTACTAAAACTCAGCTGGGTGTCTGTGTCCTCTACAGGCACACTGTACTTTAACTCATTGACAGCTATAAAGTTGTTGTTACTCTTGACATATAACTAACAATAACCAGGATATATTACTTGATCTACGGTAGCAAGGTGGTTATAACTGAATTAAAACAAACCTATTGCTGACCACTCATTTCCTTTTAAGTAAATTTTGTTTATTTCATTGGTTGTAGTGAGATACATGCTTAAGAGACAGCAAATCAAGTACAAGCAAGGGGCTTCCATAGTGTAACTCTTTAAAGGAGACCGTATGTGATTATGGAGCTTTACTTACCCTAGAATTTACCCTAAGTAATCAGCAAAAGTGGTGACACTTTTCTGCAAGGAATGTTGAAAAAGTTATTATTTTTTTTTTAATTAAATTTTAATTTTAATTTTTTTAAATTATTTTTTAAAATTTTAGAAGGTGTAAATTTGACTAAAGTCAGAATTATAAACCAGACGCATTATTGTGTAGGTATGCATATGGAAGGAGAGGTCTTCTGTGGGTAGAAATAATGTCAACTGAATGACTGAAGGTAACTCTTTAAGCATTTAATAAGAACATATAAGTGTATTCCAAACTGCTAGTTTCAGTAGCAATTTTCTAAATATATGAATTGCATATACTAATTGTTCCTTCTCTGTTACTTTCACTAGAAACTCCTTGTGCACTGCAAAAATTATAGTTTAAAAATGATTATACCTTTTTCCTAGCAATACTATGGATGCTGATGTTGTCTTGAAAAATTTAATGTCGTTATTAGCTAAATAGTTTCAATATTGTGCTTAAAATAAAATTGCAAATAGTTGTGGTGTCAGTTTATTTTTGATCATCTTCAATCATTTTCCTTCTCGAAGAAGGAATTAAGTTTAAAATGTAGACTGTATCAGACCTATATTTGCAAGGAGATGACTCTGAAAAACTTTATGAGGTCATGGTATAGAATTTAAGATAAAAATGCAGGATTATTCAGTTAAAGGAGTCCCCTTATAATTACCCCTAAATAGAACTGTTTGTACAAATGTTCTTTACTTTCAAGGACTTCTTTGAGAATGCACATCTAAGTGTCCTTAAATATATTAAACTGAACATGAGCCATCGGTGTGCCCAGGTGGCCAAGAAGGTTTACAAGAAGGTGGCCATCTTGGTTTACATCAGAAACAGTGTTGCTATCAGGAACAGGGAAGTAATTGTCCCCCTGTACTCAGCACTGGTGAGGCCGCACCTTGAGTACTGTGCTCAGTTTTGGGCCCCTCACTGCAAGAAAGATGTCAAGGCCCTTTAGCGTGTCCAGAGGAGGGCAACAAAGCTGGTGAGGGGTCTGGAGCACAGACCTTATGAGGAGCAGCTGAAGGAGCTGGGATTGTTCAGTCTGGAGAAGAGGAGGCTCAGAGGAGACCTTATTGCTCTCTATAACTACCTGAAGGGAGGTTGTAGTGAGCTGGAGGTTGGCCTCTTCTCTCGTGTGACTAGTGATAGGACTAGAGGTAATGGCTTCAAGCTGCACCAAGGAAGGTTCAGGCTGGACGTTAGGAAATACTACTTCTCTGAAAGGGTGGTCAAGCACTGGAATGGGCTACCCAGAGAGGTGGTGGAGTCACTGACCCTGGAGGTGTTCAAGGAATGTTTGGACATTGTGTTGAGGGACATGGTTTAGTGAGAACCGTTGCTGATGGGTGGATGGTTGGACTGGGTGATCCTGTGGGTCTTTTCCAACCTTGGTGATCCTATGATTCTATTCTGTGATTCTATATATATGTGGTGACTTGTTAAATAGGAAAAATTAGGAAGATTGACCCAAGATTTTGGGACCAATTGCCATGCTCTGAAAGCTTTGTACCATTTTCACTTAGTCTCTTACAGTTCAGTATGCCTCTCTTTATCATAAGCAATAATACTGCCTCTGTTCAAAGAAAATGAATTATTCTTCTTGAAGGAGGACCAGAAGATCTCCTGTCTGATGAGGCTAACAAGCATCAGAAAACAGATGCATCGTAGAGCACCTACGACTGATGTTAACCTGGCATAGTTAGATGAAGCCCAAAACAGTCTTGTCAGTCAAAGCAGTCATTTATATTGTCAATGTAAAACAAACACAGATGTATCTTTTCTTTAGATTTCTAGAAGATGTCAAGCAATTTATCAATATTTTCTCTCAGAGTATCTGTAAGAAATAGCTCCAAAAGAAACATCAAGCGCAAGCAAGTGTCCTTTGGAAAAAGAATACAAAACCAAACACAAACCCTCCTAACCATACTATGGGGATTTTCTAAATCATAAAATTGCAGGATAACTCCTTTTATATCTACAGCATCAACATGGCTTTGAAAGTCTAAAGAAAGTCAAATTATTTGCGTACTTATTGGAAGCATATTTGACCTTAGACAGCAGTACTCTTTAATGTACAAATTTATATAATGCTCATCTCTTTTGAATAAAAGTAGTTTAGCTACAACATATTGGGCTTAGGGCAATCTGTTCACACTGGAAGAACAAAATGTAAGAAACAGATTTTGGGTTGCATTGATGAAAAAATTTAGTTTAGTTTTATTTTTTCAATGTAGATCTAATAGAGGGGATCATCTATGATATACATCAAAATGATTTTAAGCATTGAACTGTAATTGCTATCTACTCTAATTAAGCATAACTGGTAGATGCAGATATCAAGGAACCTGTTAGAACTTTATTTAAATTTGAAGAGATTGTGTTTAAATAAACAAATATTACAAAAATACAAATGAAAAAGAGATGGATGAAAAGAGGTGACAAACATGCCACACTACAATTAATAGCAAAACCTGTAAGAAAAAAGTAATGAAAGCCACCTATCATAACTTTGGCTTTAATGCTTCACCCCTTGATGATCACTGCTGCAATAAATATTCACTATTTCTCCATAAATATTCATTCTAATACCTTTCATCAGTAGCTATTTTCCCATTTTAAATATAAAAGGCTAATGTGTTTTCTTGAGTTTCTTGTTTCTTGAACAAATTTGTTTCACATGCACATACAATTCATGAAATATTCATACTGTTTTTGCCATATCCATGAGAAGAACAAAATCCTGCCATATGTTTAAAGTGCATTATATTTTAAAAGGTCATGAAAAGTTGTCAGTTTTGTAATACTGTCACTTTTTTAAAAGTGTGCAGTACATTTCATCAGACATATAACATATGTGCTATATAGAAAACTTACATTGTTTCCTTATGGGCATCTCTGCACTCAACAATCTTCAAAAAGATGAATCAAATGACTTAAATATAATAGATTAGGATCATTTTACAGACTGGCTAGTAGCATTAGGAACTGGAGCAGACACAAATGGACTGCTCCATAAAGTGGCTAAAACTACAGCTGCTGTAACTTATAATAGGACCTCAGAAATCTTGTTGAACCATTTCTCCTGTGAAGGCGAAATAATGCAAGTCATTGCATATCAAGTCTTTTTAGACAAGCACAAGAAGAAATAAGACAGGGACTAATGTTGTATGGAAGCCTGACACTCACTTTATTAAAAAAAAAAAAAAAAAAACCAACAACAAAAAAGACATTATCCAAAAGTAGAAGACATATAGGACAACAGGAAGATTAAACATTTTCACCCTGAGGTAGAGAAGGGCCTTACATGAGACCAATGGTTCAGCCACAGCTCTGCAGCTCCCTGCTGCCTATCTTCAGTTCTGTGGTGGTGGGTACTTGTTTATGAGCACCAAACCAGTCATTAAAAACCTTGACCACCATCACTGTACAGTCTCCATGGAGCATCACTGCCCTCTTCTGGGATTTAGTCATTGTAAGGACATGCAGCAGCATTAAGGATGTAGTCTCCATGTATTGACGTCATTCAACGTTCTCCTTAAGAGTTTCTTACTAGATAAGTGTCTTATTCTTCCCAGATTCCAGTTTAAGTAGCTGTCCACTCAGACTCACCTATTTCATTAGTCTATAGTGCTTATTTTCCTAAATTGCCTAATTGACTCAACAGTCTGCTTAAATGTGTAACTGATTCCAAATACTTTGAATCATTAGTCTTGCTGTTTCTCTGAATGTTACTCAGCAGAGTAACCCAGTCCTTTGCTTACTCTACTGAAAACATATTTTCCTGCCCTCAAAACTACTTTCAAATAGCTTTGAGTCATTTGTTATAACCTTCTTAGAAATCTTTGAGCAATTCTTTCACCATCGACTTTGATGACCTCACCTGTTAGTTGTTTCTGTCTCTTTTTCAGACTCTATCACAATGACTTCCACAAGAAAGATGTTTAAAAAAATTTTTGTGACCAAGAAATTTGATATAAAATCTCTTTGATGAGCTGACAACATTTGGCCAGATTTTTAATTTCTTTGACAAAGCATACGTACTCCATGTGTCACATGATTTTAGCAACTTTCTTCAAAAATGCAATTCAGAAGTACAATTAATTAGAATATGAAACTGAATGAATGATTAGTCTTTACAGTAAAGAAAAACTGCTAGTGGATTTATGCATGAAGATCTGTATCTTTCCATGCAGTTTTCCACATATGATCAAACAAGCATAGTAAGTAGAAGTGAATACTGAGATGATAGTTTACTCATGGTACTGAATTATTTAAGGCAGTAAAGACAAAGATCTAGAAAGCAGAACTGCAAGAAAACCATACTAGAGAAAGTGACTGAACATTAAAATGGCAGATAAAATTCATTGCAGATGGATGCACTAATTCATTAGTGATGCACATGAGCAAAACAATTCCAACCTTGCTAATAAAATAATGGTCTCTCATCCCCTAGGAACAAGATCTTGGAAGTATGGTAGGTATTTCTATGAAATCATGATCACAGTGATCAGAAGTAGGCAAAAAGTCTGGAAATTTTTAAGGAATAGAAAACACAGAAAACTCGAATATGAATTCATGTGATGCTACAAGAAAGACTACGGAGTGAGTTATGTACAAGGAGGAATTAGAATAAAATATGACAAAGAAACAAAACTGTATGATTGTAGTCTATAAAATCATGAGTAAAAGAGAAAAGGTAGTTCTGTAGTCACTGTTCATTATATTAAAACAAACATAAGACAGCTTTTTACCCATCCAAAGAATGGCTAAAGAAGTCTCTGATACAAAACCTCTTTAAAGCTGTAACTTTTCTGGAGAAATTTTCTCCTTGTTTCTGTATTCTTCTGTAGATCTCTGTGATTTAGCCATTAGAGAAGATAGGTACTGACCTAAACAGTTTTTCTGTTCTGATTTTGGTCATAGTTGTGTCCTGATATACTTCTTCATGCTAAATTAAATACAAAGCAGACATTTTTTATTATAAATCTTATAGCAAATATACTCCAAAATTTGTCTGTCTGTCTCTCTTTCATTAGGAACAGGCTCTGCAGGAAAAAATACTGAGTTTCATCATAACTATATGCTCAACATGCTTCTGTGGTCGCCTAGTGAGGCTGAACCAGGACAGAAATACCTAGGTTGAATTTCGGAATTTAACTTCAGGAGTAAGGAGTTGTGGTCTTGATTTTGAAAAAGTGCTGGAAACTCAGAGTCATTACTCAAGTCAATCACCGCTGATGCTAGTCATTACTTCTCCCAGTAGGTCATGAATTTAACATGGAGATTGTAGTCTGAACTACTAGCTCTGTTCATTTTCCTTAAACTTAATCTTCACTCCATTCACTTTTCCACTACATGTTCTTACTTGGAACGCATATACGAGCTTCTGCTCAGTGATTCTTTGGCACTTTAATTGTATGTAACACCCTCAAAGAAATCTAGAAATCTAGACTCCAGGTAAAGTATGCAAATAAATGTGATAATGCTAAAGTAATTTTCCGTATTTTTCTCATCATTACCTGGTGATTTAAATTGCTTATTGAAATAAAGAATAGAATAAATTCTGTCCTCTGTAATACTACTATGAGCAAGTCTTTCTACTGATCTCATCTTTGATACAAAGCAGACCAAACTTTTGGCCAACGAATATAATGATAATGTTATAGTGACAGTTCCAGGAAAGCTTCAGATTTCAACAGAGCTCAGTTTGAATGCATGGATAATGTTTATGTTAATTTTCAAATACATATTTTTAAAAACCTTACCTGTGCCTACATTTCTTAGTATTGGGAATTTCTCTTGAAATCAGGTACATGTCTTTCTGATTCAGCTTCTTTTTCATTGGAAAGTATTTTAAATATTTGAGTTATACAGTATATAACATCCATATAACAACTGTATTCAGAGTCTGTTACCAGTCAATATTTTTCCAGTTTTTTGAAGTTGCACAAACAAAACTGTCTATTTTTAATTTTATATTATGCTGTGTCCCAATCAGTCATTTGAGCTCATATAACTAAATAAAAAAAGCTCAACAAAAGATTTTGCCGGGAGTCAAGGGACTGCAGTTGACTTTAAATTATCATAGGAATTTCAAACCAGTCAGCATTCATTGTTCTACTAAAACTGATTCCTAATTTTGCCTAGTGAATTCTGACATATAATTGTAATTGCAGCTTGCTGAGAAACGTAAGTAAAAGTAAACAGGCTCCTTTCATCTGTGAATCAGGAAGAATGATTCTATAGTCTGCAGGAAAGAAAAGGTTCTAACCTGCTCAGTCTCTCCCATAGAGATTTTCAACCTAAGACATTAAGAAGGAATGTATTTATGTTGTTAAAACTCTAATTACTAACAAATTCACTCAAAGTAGAAAAAGAAATTACATAGGAAATTACGTAGGAACCATAAATAATTTTAATTTCCTTGTCCAAGGAAATTCAGAGTATATGTACACCTTTTTTCTACTAAGTTACTCAGTCAACAGTTAGATGTACCATCCTATGTGATGTTGCTATCCCCAGCAGTATACTTGACCAGGTTCACTATAATTACATTGGCTTTCTAATACGTATACTGGTTCTGATGACTGAAGCTATTTCTGAGTAGTCTTGGAGCCAACTGAGAGAACATAGCAATCCTGAAGCCTGATCCATAATGTGTTATGGCTCAAAATTTGCCTCTCAGTTTTGTTTTCTACACTGTTCTGAAGGAAAAATACAAATGATGGTTCCATTCTGAGAGCTTATCTCTACAGAGAAGCAGTGTCCTTGAGGAAGAGCTGATTGTGCCTCCAAACCTGTTTCTAAACAGAAAGGCTCCAAGAATAAAGGCCCTCATGAATATCTTAACCTATGGAGCCAATAAAAGACCTCCGACTTTAGACTCATTTCACACTATCTTTTAGGGAGGAAGGCAATTCTAGACCAAAATTTGTGCAAAATCTGTGCTGATAGATTAATGTGAAGCTGAAGGAACCAGTGTGACACTAATCAAGAAGTGTTTCAGGAACTCGAAAAGAAAAAAAAAAAAGAAAAAAAAAAGGAAAGTGACAATACATCACTGTTGACAATGTATATGAACTGAAAAAGGTTTTGAGATTAGATCCCTTCAAACTAAATTTACAGTTTTGTCTTTTTTTTTTTTGACAAAATTTGTTTTATCTGCATAACTGTGATAGCATGGGAAAAAAAAAGTAACAGTTATATTTATCTTTTTCCCTTTCTCTGGATGACACTGATATCATAATTTTATACCCTATCTAATATAACAGCGAAGCTTTGAGATAGTTTCCTTAGCTGTCCCAAGTCTCTGTGTCAGTGAAGACAGTTACTGTCCTCCCCATGAAGGGGGATAATAACTAATATGCTATTGTATTACTTTAGGAGCTCACTGTAGGCAGAATTAAATCAGGTTGTGGTCTCATAGACATATAGAAATATCTAACTTGCATCCAGGAGGTGAGAATTATTTCACAAAATCTGTCTCCTACATTATGTCACAAAGTCCATTGTAATGATAATTATAAACTATTTCCAGTGGCTGGATTCCTTAGCTCGTTTAGATTTTAACTACCCCGCATATTTCAATAGAACTTTATTTTTGTTAGAAGTCCCTTACGGTATTTCTTTGATTGTACGCATTCAAGAAGATTAAATTGGATTTCTGAAAGTGCTTATCTGCTTTGTGAATCTTAACATCTAACCACATAAAATCACAGTAGTAAAAGAATTTCTGTTTCTTACTGTCCTCTGGGAGTGACTATTCTTTCCCTTCATTTGGTGACTTTCCAAGCACAATGAAAAGTCATTTCAAAGAGATGAATAAGATGAGAATGTTGATGATGAAGGGCAGAAAAATGATTTTTCACACATAGCCAACTGCCTACATATCTGCTGAATCATCAAACGAGTCTGTTGAAGCTTAGAACTAATTGCCAAGGTATTCATAAATACCTAAAAATTTGGAAAAATATTTTTTAGCTGCTGTGATGATTAAATCCAAACAATATAAGTAGTAATAATGTATATCAGAGAGCTGCCATTTACAGAAGCACTTTCTTTTTTTCTTTTTTTTTTAATTTTGTTTTTGTATTTTTTCTTTAGATTGTGGAAAATAAAAACAAACGTCACTTATATTTGTGTGACTGAAGTTTGCCATCTGCACGTGAAATTCTCTGTCCATAGTTCATATCCTTGTCTTTTCTCTTCATATTTCATTTCACATTCTTCTGCAACTGTATTTCAGTGTCCTTCCACAGGAAACACATTGTCCCTTATTCCTTTCATTCATCCATGCTTTCTCCTCTTCTTCCATCATTTCAGGTAAAATTGAGACATATCCTGGTAGACAGCTTACAAAACAGTTAGAAGCTCAGATAAATTTATAGAGTATTTTCTTGCTAACAAATCCACAATATATTTTAACAGAACAATTTAATGATTGGTGTTCTTTGAGTATATTTCTGGAACGGTCTTAACTACAGAGATGTATTTTCACATGTGTAAGAAAATTAAACTAAACTAACAAAAATATTGTATCTTGTGGCATAATTTGTGTGATTTTTTGTTTTTATTTTTTTTAGAAAAGAGCAATCATGCCATCACAAAGCCATTTTTTTATTTCCCACTATACCATCTTAGTTAATTTTGAAAAGGCCTGAGAGAAAGGATATGGGCCTTGCATGTCTGGGAGAAAAATCACAGAGCTCATGAACCTGAAAAGCAAAAGTAGGAGAAGCTGGTAGATTAACAGTTTTAGTCACCAAATAGGTTACTGGCAAACACTGAACTGAGTTTCTCCCATACTGTCCCTTATGCCTACAAGCATTCACTGGAAATAATGCTCCTGCACTGCTTGCCTTAGAACTGTTCTTTAAAAAGAGAAATCATTCTTGAATAATGTTAGATTCCCAGTGAGTTTCTTGCTTTGCTGATTTTGTCTCTTTTTTAAAAAAATATTTTTGTCTTTGTTTTGTTTTGATAACACTTGTTTTTCCACTCAAATCTGTCATCTTCTGCTTTATATTCCATATGAAGATGTTGGCTTTGTGTTTGCATGATGTCTAACAATTGGAGTCCTCAACTATGAGTAGCAGTAATTCCTAGAGCTGGCATGACTTGCCACTTCTTTACCAACAATATTTAGAAATGACAGAAGAACTATGTAAAGAGATAAGATAATAACTCTAAAATTCATAAAAGTAACCATACCATGTAAAAACAATGCATAAACTTAGAAGGTAAATGGATTTTATGGAAATGCAATTTTGCATTTAAAAATAATATAGTTACATCACTGTTAAGATAGAAAACAACCAAAACTTCCTGAATAGCAGCTCAGTATATTTCTGAACATGTTTCAAAAAAGCAATTAGTATTCTTCAGAATATCTCAGTAGCTCCAGAAACACAATAAAATGGAAAACACTCAGAAGTAAAGCACATAGTGCAAAATTACATCCCCAAACTTCACATAGATCTGTATACACATAAAGTGACTTACAAATGAAACATTGGTTCAGCTTTATAAAGGTACATTAAAAAAAAAAAAAAAAAAAAAAAAAAAAGCTACTTAAAAGGCAAAATGGTCCAGAAAGCTTTACTGCCAGTATAATTTATTATGGAATTAATCTATTATGTGTTTGCACCAGGTCAGGCCACTAAAGGAAACCTGTGTCTTATCGAAATCAGATTGAGAAGTACAAATCGAGAATCCCTAATGGAGTACTAAGCACACTTCAAACAGCCAGCCATATGGACTGTGTTACAGCCTGGGGATGGTTTCTCTTGAGCCATAAACTTAGGCAACAGAGTGTGGAAGACACTTTATTTGATACAAGGTCTACAGAAACAATGCTTTTTTTTTTTTTTTTTTTTTTTTTTTTTTTTTTTTTTTAATGGGTTAATGCTTGGACTAGAAGCCAGGGCTTCAGACCTCCAACTGGAGACATCTTTCTATTTTTGTCCTAACCCATCCTTTTAAAAAATATCTTAAAAAAAAAAAAAAAAGTTTAGTGGATAATGTACTTAGCTCCTGAATTCAAAGTGTTTAAAGAAGAAAGCCTGCCTAATCATAGCAAGTGAGAGAAACCATATTATCAGACAGTACCCACAGTAAATTAGAAAGGGACCAGGTTCAATCCCTGTATGTGCACAAGTAGACCATCTGAAGGTCTAATTCCATGATTAAGAGGCTTATCATCTGTTCAGACTTCCAGCCATTTAACAAAACTTAGCCTTCATTGTTAACCTGAGCATACACGGCAAAAACAAAGCAAAATAAAACAGTTTTCTGTCTCATGCAAATATACTGTGTGCTTGTTCTAGTAAAGCACCATTTGTGGCATTCTAATAGCTGAAACAAAATCCCTAGAAGTTTCTGCTAGAAGTTGAGGGGGTCACTCAGGACCTTGTTAATAGATATACCATGTCACTGAAAGTCTCATATAGGATTGGGTAGGATTTTTCTAACTAACTTGACAAATGGAGTTCCCTACTGATTTCCTACCTGTGCTCAGAAAGCTCTTTTAAATATTTTGGACTACATTTTTATTTTTCTCTCTACTATATCTCAAAATCGAAGATATTCTTATCTTTCTTTATTGTCTCATCTGACTACTTAGTTCACACTTTTTTTTTTCCAAGACAGTGATTATGTCTGACTGTGGCAAAATAGAAGACCATATCATGAAGAAATAATGTTTTTCTTTTCCCATCATCACATAGAATTTTACAAAAGTAACTTTTACTTTTAATTTTATTTTTTAGCACATCATTGATGTTCATATTTAAAATTTTAAACATTTTCTTCAAATAATTTATTTTAATGTCTTTTCTTTAGCTTACACACCTAGCTGGCAAAATAGTTATTGCCATAATATTGCAAGCAAGAGTTGTTTGTTGTATCTCATCTGTATTTATGTTATAAAGCGAATAAATAAAGAATCATGCAAAATTACAAGTTATTTTAACATTCAAACTCATTGGCTGGATAGTTTTATCTACAGCATTTATAAACTGTGATGCCTTTCAGAGCTTTTTAAAATCTGCTGGTACAAATACATAACAAGAAAGATACAAACCGAACTGTTGCACCTGGGAAAAAGTGACCAAAAAATTGTTTGTTCCAGGTTATTCTGCAGTTGGCTGACAGTACATGGGCTTGATCTCATTTTCTGCATCTACGTAGAAGAGAGGAATAACTATTCCATATTTTAAGAGTTATTCATTCTTTACAATTTATGCTTTGTTGTCTTAAGGGATAATATTTTTAAGTTCTACTTAAGTCTTCAGCCATAGAAAACTGCAATGAAAATAAATGTTACATGTCATTTTCCATGTATATGGATCAATGTACGTGTTACTGTCAATTTGGATAAACCATTAATGAAAATATAGATCTCAAACAACTTACAAAAATAATACAGGAACCTAGAACTTTAACTGCTGTTTAATGGAGGCAAAATAATTTTCCTACGTATAACATGGGGGTATGAGTTCATAAAGCCACACTTGTGCATTACAGTTGATGCCGGTATTGGAATCCTGAGATGTAAAGCATCATTATATTTACCAGGCGCATAGGAGATGAAGCTGCACCTGACCTGTGAGGAGTTATGCTATACATGCATAAAATACTATTGAGGTAATGCGCTTTTCTTTCATCTGCTCCCTGAAACACTGCCCATCAAGCAGTTCTATCCTGTGCCTTCTTAAGTGGGAACCGAGTGTGTAGTCTCAGCCAGACTCTGTAGATGTGGGTTTGAAACACAGCCACACCATAACCAGCTACTTTATAACCTGAAGTAAATCACTTCACCTCTTTCTCTTTTGTATGTACATGTAAATGATGTGAGAACAGCTCTCCCTCATTGTATATTTGTACAACTTCAGATGCATAGCTCATAGTCACTGGGTATAAGTAACAGAAAAAGATGATCTTCAGCTGCCAAATATTTTATTCAAAGTCAATTTCATTCACAGCTTTATCTAAGATAAAGCATTTAAAGATCACAACTTTGCACTCTGTTTGTGCCGTTTAATAACTCCAAATCTGTACAGACCTGTTGTTTCAAAAGTTGCTCTCAGCTGTAACCACTCCCATTCAAAATGTCCACCCCATGGAATGCTGAGTATTTACCATTTCCCTGGGAAAGCAGCTATCATTTCTTAGGCCAGCATTTTAAAGTGAGAAGATAAAAACTGAGAAATGGGGCAATGCAAATAAAGATTGAATGCTTTATTAGTCATGCATTTATTAAGGAGGCAAGTTCACAAATGTTCACAGTGTAGATGACTATAAGAGCAGGATCAAGTTTAATTAGAAATTAAAAATATATAAATCAACTTCTTGGTGAATGTGTTCATTTAAAAATATCATATCAGTGTTTTTCTGTGAAATAAAAGGAACTTCAACAATATGATACTTTTATTGCATTCAATTTTAAGAGAAATGTAGACATTAATTGACACTAACTTTGCTTTACACTGACAAAGCAGACTTCTCCAGAGGCTTCAAAATTCAAAGTATATCATTTGAATTTGCTAAGCACTTCTCTCAGGATGTTAGGGATGTAAAAGTTATGTCTCAGAAAGGGTCAATTTGCTTAGGAAGGAAGGTACACAACTTTATGTAAAATCCATATTGAGACAAAGTACATGCCACACAGCTGAAAAAAGATTTACGTTGAAATAAAAACTAGATTAATACAAACCTGATGTGCCATTTTATTAGTTCTGTAACATCTGACCTTCATCAAAGTAGCTATCATCATAGGGTATCACAGACTCAGTGGACCAGATTAAGTAGTTGTGTAAGGGGTCATAAGGTATGCTGACGCTGCATAGGAACATCTATTGTCCAGAGCTTTAAAACAAGTGAAGTGCCTGTTTTCAAGAGGTGCTGATAAAAAATATTTGTGATCCATTGGAGATAGCATTTGACTATTGAGTCTTTTAGTTTTGACTATTGACAACCAAGCTAGATAGGCTAGGTTTCTCTGAGAACAAATCTCTGAATATTGTCCTTTCTACTTTTGACTTCTGCGGTGCCTTTGGTTTGATGTGAAACCTTTTATTTTACTTCTGTTACCATAGTAGTGAGAAATTACTATTTTTTATATGATTAATTTAATATTGAATATAATTCATTATAAGGTTAAAATATCATTTTGACTTAACTAGTTGTTAAGGGGAGGCATACCTGTTGTACCATAATGCATTTAAGACCCAAGGCAGCATTAGTAAATTAATGCATTTTGGTATCATGGAAAAGTTAACCCAATGTTTGTGGATTTTGATTCCAGCCTCTAAATTGCTGGTGCAGAGATGCTGAAGCTTTTGGAATATCAAAAAAGATATCACAGATCTTTACTTTTTAAGGCACATATATTGGAGAGCTATCTAACCAGGTTATCTACAGTGAGTGTTACTGTGCCAATGAAATGAGATAACACGGGTGTAAGTAAATTAACAGTGTTAAGATATTGACCACGTACAGATTATAGCATATTTTTGTAGGAAGCTTAAATCTCCCAACATAAACCATGGATATCCTCACCTCTGCTATGAAAATACTTTTATCCTTTGTTGCTACTTTACCCCCTACAGATTAAAATTCATGGCTATTATCTATATTTTCTCCATTTTGTAAAATTCTTTTGGTAAAACTTGTTGTTGAAATATGTATGCATATGTTTGTTGTTTTAAGGATCTTTGAAGGTCTTTGGAACTAACCTGTATCCTTGATTCATCTTCCTAAAGAAAACCTTTAATCAGGAGCATTAAATTTTACTTTTGGAAGTCAAAGCACTAAAGAGGATGATAGCTTTACTTTCCTCCTACCCTTTTCCTTAGTCAGACAGGCAGTGTATTTTCCAAAGACACCAGTGCCTCAGGAATGTTATGTTATTTCATTTCAGTGGGGATCAGGGGTTTATATCTTGATTTATGGTTGTCATTTTTTGCTTCAAACCTCACAAGCTTTCTCTAACTACGGAGTAGTTCATATATCCTGAAAGAATTTCAGATAATTTACTGTGCTGGACGGAATTCTCTTCACAGTGGCGTGAAGAATTACATGCTCTACTCCTCTTTTATTGCTTATAGGCAAAATCCTGCCTTCATTTACACCACTGCAATATTAAATAGCCTCCTTTGAGTGCATTAACATGTGCTGCTTGATTGATAGAGAAGAAAAAGTTATTTGCAGCACTCTAAAAGTTCTTCTAAGATTACTACTTTGTTAACATATTAGGACAGAACATCCAGGGGTTTTAACAAAAGGAATTAAAATGATTATTGACCAAGTACTAAGAGAAACAGTTGTTCTCATTCAATTTAGCATTTCTCTAGATCAGACAAAATAAAATTAGAGATTCCAACACACTCTAATTTGGGTTAGTCATGCCAGCAGCTTCAGCTGCCTCTGTGATTTTTTACCCTAAGGCCTTGAGGAAGTCCATTAGTAAAAAAAAGCATCACTCCTCTCTGGATAGTCTGGAAATTATCACAACTTCAACACCTTATCTCCTGAAGAGATGAATCAGGGCTGAGGGCTTTCTGGCAGCTGTGAGGGTCGCCCCTTTCCTAACTTTTGGGGCAGGAGCAAATGGAAGATATTCTGCCTCCATCACTCCAGAAACATTCTGGTCAAGGGAACTCTAGAGCAGGAGCTCCTGCAGATCTGCTCAAGTAAACAGGTAGAGGTACTCATGGACAGCATGAAGTCTTCAAGTCATACAGCCCAGAAGTGCTTCCAGGGCCCCTCTTGTAGACAAATTTAAGTCGTGCCCTGATGGGAGGACAAAAAGTCATTGTGACTTAATAAAGAAAGACAATGAAGTTTGGATGGAAATAGGGAGTAAAGAAATTATTCCTGAAAGCAGAAGGGATTTGAGAATGGTATATAGTTAAAAATGGAAACGGAATGGAGGTGGAAGTGATACAAGGAGTCTCTGATTTGTGCAATGAACTTAAGATACGGTTCTAGAATAGATGACATTTTAATACAAAAATTGGGTTTTAGACCAAAAGACAGCGTTCTCTCACAGCCAGAGCACATGAATCAATTCCTTGTCTCATTCATCATCCTGTAATACTGCAGTGGCAACGACAGCAATACTTCATGCTGAAAAATAGCATCACAGGAGAATCAACTTTATATTTTACATAAAATGTGATTTAACAGGTGGAAAGAGTAAGAAAATTACTGATCATTATGCAAGATTCATTGTAAAATATAACTTTGATAGCCAGAAAAATTCTCATTCCAGCTCCCAAGTAAAAGTCACTTTCACAGCAAGTTACTTAAATTATCTGCCTCAGCTGGGATAAGTAGTTATAAGCCATATTGACAGGTGGGGATCCTTTATCCTCTGGGTCACAGATGTGATTAATCCTTAGGCAATCCTTTGCACAATCTTGATAGTATTTAAAGCAATAAGGATACCACATACATTAATAGTAACTTTTAAATGCTTTAGTTGAAAGAAGAGTATACACTTCTTTCTATACACTAGAAATACACAAGTGTATACACTAGAAATTATCTCTAAATACAGCTAGAAAATGCAAGTTATTAATGCACAAGATTCAGATTTAGGAACAAGCAGAGTCCACTTCACGATCTAAGAAGTACAGCACTTGGAAATGAACAGCTTTAGAAAATAAGCTGCCAAGCTTTATGTTTTAACAAATTTTTAAGGCAATCTACTTGGTAAATATGATTTATAAATACTAAATATTTTATAAAAGTACATGTTGAAATCATAAAACTTTCTAAATGAATTGTCTTTCAAAATACTTTCACTAATCAAGAAAGTATGTAGGCTTTCAATACTTACAATAGAAAAAAAAAATATTTTGAGACATATTTGGCTAGTCCTTTAAATTTGATGGACCAAAGAATGGCTCTTAATACAGAATGAGAAGTAAAGCACCTGGGTAACATTCCTTATTAGTGCCAGCCTCTACTTCATCTTAATCCTTTCAATACCATAGCTCATTGTCTTGAAGTTTAAAAACATTCACTGCAGTTTTATTCAAGGCAGTGCTAGTGGCTTAGTGCAATGAGAGCTGTATTGTTGGTTGTTTTTTGTTTTTAATAGCATGAAATTGAACTTTTTTTTTTTCCCCTGAAAAACAAATAAAAAGAGGATATAAGGGATTATTTCTTCCTTTTCTTAATTGTTAAAATCAAATACATTTTATCTGGAATGGAAATCAGTTTGCTTAAAAACTAAGGCATGTCATTCTTAAAAAAAAGGTAATCTTTTGATTCAGCTGGGAAGAGAGATTGCTCAGATGGTCTGAGAAATACCCGTCTTTGGAGATATTCAAAACTCAATTGGATGAGAGCTGGAATGACTTAATTAACTGGGATGTTAACCCTGGTTGGAGTATGGGCTTGACTAGATGACTTGTAGGCTAAGTTGTTATGTTACTGTATGGCTAAAAAAAGGAATAGAAATTTGCAAGGAAAAAACAACTTTTTCATGAGCAAGATAGTACTGACAACCTGAATGTACAGAGAACTTAGTATTATATATATACTTAGTATTTTATGAATTTGATAAGTGAGTGAGATATCTATGTATAGATTATTGTGATCTTTAGATGTGGAATTACAGTAGATGCAAAACTGGGCTCAAAGGAAAGAAAAGATGTTAGTATAAAAAGAAACTGAAGACTATGTTAAATACCCTGTGCGTCTGTATAACAGTAGTTAATGTTGAAAGCAAGCATTAGGGACCATTTATGTCTGTTTGAAAAAAATCTATGTGAGCCTAAGAAGTCCACCATATGATCAGAAAAGTGGTATCAAATGTTTGGAAGAATTTGTATCTGCTGGAAGAAATAGCTCTCATCATGCAAAATGGCACGTGTATTTTGGGCTGTTTCAGACTTTGGTAAGAACCTGTGTAGGATATGGTGGTCTTGTCAGTCTAACATCCTCCTTGCTTGCATATGTACATTTTTTCACTCTTTTGGCTGAATTATCAAATCTGACTTAAATAACATAAATATATAACACAATACATATATTATAGGTATGTATGTATGTGTAAATATATAAAGAAAAATATATTAAATTCCTAAGTTTCTCAAGAGAAGAGACTTGGAATACTTCTTATCAAGTTGATAGCTCGTAATACACTTACTTTGGAGAGAAGTGTGAATAGCTGTGGTGGATTATGAATTCAATTACATATATAAAAAGAAGAGCAGTCAGAAAGATAACAAAGCTGAATGTTACTCTCTTTAACCATGTCCTTCCTTCTGCCATAGAAGTTTATGAAGTAAATCCTTTGCCTCAAACTTAAAGCTGTTTTTCCCTAACACTGTAGTCTCCGTTTACTGAAAGATGAGGGACAGGAATTTGCGAAAGTGCTAAGCTTCAGACTTAGAGTGTAAAGTGAGGAGATGATGTAAATTTTTTAATCCATGCTCTTTTATACTTGGAAAAATTAGGCCATGTGTGTCTCAAATTGTTCTTTTTATGCTAGCAAATTTGTTTGACCTTTAATCTTTCCATACTTGCCCTTCTGATCTGAAACACATGGAAAATAGCATTTTTTTAGCTCAAAGAATTTCAAAGGAAATTATTATTTGAGAAGCATTCGAAAATTACAGAAATAAGCATCATACGTGAGCCTCTGGAAAAAGCTGCATACTTTTTGTAACAAGAATAATGAAGAAGAAAAGGAGTTATACAAGTGGAGCTTAAAATTAATGAGCACTATTCCATTACATGGAAGAATAGTAGCCATTCATGTAATTAAGGACTAAAAATATATATGCAAAAGGGGGAATAAATTAAAGATGTACAGATGCAATTATGTTTTCCAACTGTTTGCACAGTATTTTTTAAAATAACACTTATATGGATACATGCAAAAGAGAAAATATCAGCATTCCAAGATTAAAGACCTATATAGCACAGAAGGAATGGAAGACAATTTCACTGTAACAGATTTGTGAATGTATAGACTTCTTCCTCAATAAGTTGAGAACTGTCCTTGTAATATGTGTCCTCTGTGAGATCTGAACAGTAAAACAAAAAGTTGCTGAATTGAAACTTTATAAAAAGAAAGTGATGCAAAATATGAAGTCATCAATGCTCAGTTTTGAAAAGTAGAATCATAACTTATCTTACTTCTTTTGAATATCAATGACAATTTAATATTAAAGCCATGCAGTAATGGGAGGCATAATCAGGTGTTTTTGAATAAAATTTGTAAGGTAATTAAAATGCTAATATTTCATTCCTATTCCTAGGATTTCCATGAGAAAAGAAAATGACAAAAGTGGTTTCTACTGACCAGGGAAGAAGAGTTAATGCTCCAAAAATAAACTTTTCTGATTCAGTTTTTATTGAGCACTGGAACAGTCTCCCCAGAAGTATGGTCACTGTACCAAGCCTATTGAAACTCAAGAAGCGTTTGGACAACAATAGACAGTTTCATTTTTATTTAGTCCTTTGTGGAGCCAAGAGTTGGACATAATGACCCTTGTCCCTTCAAACTCTAGATATTCTGCAGCATTTAAGAAATATATTCAATTTTTTTTAATTTTTTAACTTGCCTATGATTTAATAATGATATCTCCCAGGGCAAGAGAGAGACATCTAGATGAACATATAAGTGCATCTTTCTCCTGTTAGTTCAGTTGCCAGCAATGAATACAAAACACCATTAAACTTCTAGGTTAGGTTGACTCGACCTTCAAAATCTTTTCAAACCTAAATGTTTCTATGTCTTTATACTATGTCTTTATAATTCTATGGTGCAATTGCAGAGATATGTACCATCATCAAAAAACTCAACCAAGGAATTTATGTAAAGGCACATAAGAACATAAAAAGAAGTTAATGCTTTTCATATCTTTTCTATTTATATTTTTATTTTACTTGAATATTTAACAACAGAAAAAAATGCACATGATTTTCTGACTCTTCACACCATTTTGTAAGTGTGCATCCATTGATAGAACAGAATTCATAACTTAGCATCACCTAGAACTATTATATAATGTCAAACTATAAACTACACAATATAAAACAGTCAGTAAGAGCACTTACTAGCAATGACAATATATGTTCTTTGTCACTGAATGCACAAGGTCAATATAGAATGAAGATACAGGAATTTTTGAACTTCTGTTGGTGAGGAAGGATCTGAGTGCCATCTTGAAACTTAAGGAATTTTGAGACTGATGAGGAAAAGAGTCTGCAGTTCTCCAGATGCCAGAGTATGTGCTTGGAAGATGTTACTGATTCCTAAAAATCTAAGTTTTTATTTTAGCCCCTTTCTGTAGCTCTAAACACTCATTTACACAAGATTAATACAGCTTCCTAGCATTGTTGGTGTAGTTTTTCTGATAATTCTACATGATGTTTGGTAAAATTAGACATCAAACTTATAATAGTGGACAGCATCTTGTGGATGATCCTCAGCCTGTATCGCTGATTACTGAGTCTAATACATGAGAAGGGAGTGTAGCAGTCTTCTGACAAATACCGGCATCCTAGTCATAGATTCCTACGCTTTTTATACCTTTAGAAAGTAAAAGAGAGCTAAGTAGGATTTTTCTGGGATTTTTTTTTCCTTGTAACAAGTTTCCAGGGTATTTCATTTCAAATATCATCAGAATTTAAAGAGAATTAAAGAATAGAAATGGTACTTTTAGTCAGAGCAAAAACAACAGCAAAGATCTGTTATTATGAATACTTTCCTGTAAAGTCACTGAGTAGCTTAACAGTGCAAGAATACAGTAATCTTAAAAATGAAAAAAAAAATTAGAACAGTAACAGCAAATAAGTGAGGTGAAAAGACAGGTTTTGTTTTTCCTTTTTTTTTTTTTTAGTCTATGAAATATGATTTTTGACAGCTTATAAAGTGCTTCATTAAACAAAATAAAAAAATAAAATAATAAAAAAAAAAAACCAAAACCCACCCCGACATAAATTCATTTATTTTAATAGAGAAGGATTTATCCAGTCAAAAATATGCCTACACCAGCTCCCACAGAATCTTTTGATTACAGTCTACTGCTTTACCATAAACGTATGCCATACAATACTTTGCATGAAAATGCCAGATTTCATACTCTGACATTTATTTAAAAAGCCACAAGTGTTTGGACTCAAAATGTGCATAATGGTTTGAGGATTCAGTTCTGTGAGAAAGATGAAAGGCAAGAGGAAGTCTAACTGGTCAATCCTGTAACAGAAACGTACTCAAACTGAAAAATATAACAAGGTGGGAAACAAGAGCCCATTTGAACAACCCAGCAATTCCAAAGAATACAAATCTACTCATCATAGCAACTCTCTGTTTCTACTTGACTACTGCCATTAAAACATAAGCTAATAGAGTGAAAGTATAGCTTTTTCAAACAACTTAAATGTCTGGTCACATAATGTATGAATCAAGCATTTAATAACTTAAGAAGGCTCAGACTCTTAAATATTGAAATTTCATAAATGCTGAACTTCTCTTTCTAAAGGAAGTACTGAATGTTGACCACTTGATTTAGATCCAAACAAATATACTTTTGAAAGTGGAACATCTAGATAGTCACGTACCTGAAAGTAGGTTTAAACTATCACACAGACATCTTGAACACATTTTCATTTTATAAAGGAGGCAATTCATCAAAATGCAGAACAATATATCTTATATGATGAAAGTGCTACTGGAAATCTTCCAAGTGAGAAAGTAAATATTTTTTATCAAAGAGTAACATTTTCAAAATGACTTCCAAGCTTGAATCAAGTAAATCACTTCAGTGACTTTTAGGAATCTGAGTGTTTCGTAGCTCTCGAAATTTTGTTTCAGGCTCAGATGAAATTTATAAACACCACTAGATGTACTGTTTATATAGATATAAATACTCAAGATTCAAACATCTAGGTTTGAGCTAGTCACCCCAGTTTCTCTTAAAGTCAGAGGTGAGATCAAAAGAAAATGATTGAATCATAGAATAGAACAGAGTCATAGAATTGCTTAGGTTGGAAAAGACTTTCAAGTCCATAAAGTCCAATAACCATACTGACCTACTAAGTACAGCATCATAGCATTAACTTCCAGCATAACCTTAAAGGCAGTAGGGGGAAAAAAGAAAAAAGAAAAAGAAAAAAAAAAAGAGAGAGAGAGATGAACCAGACAAAAATTAATATTCCCAATAGAAATTTTGTAATAAATGCTATCTCCTTCTACTCTTCATTCAAGCCAGGGCATCACAGCGGGAATAGCACATGGAGCTGCATTAATGTTTTTCTGCACATATGGAACTAACAAATTAGGCCAAGTTTTTTTGTAAAAGATGATGGAATCACTTCTCCTTCAATTTAATAGTCATTTTCCCTAGCAGCAAGCATTAATGACTTCCCTGACTAATGAAAATTAATTGCTAGCCCGCCTTGACAATTACATTGTGATCGATCAAGTTTAAAGGAGCTGCAGGGGTCATTTGCTGTAATTCTAATGCAATCCATTAAATCTGCAGCAGAAGATAACCTTTAGCTTAGTTGCATATTAGGGAATACTAATGGCAACTTGAGATGTCACTGTTTATACAAGAGGAGATACATCATAGTGTCTATTTCTCTTCACACTATTGAGGTGTTGCTGTTTCATAGCTAATATGCAAATTCCCCTTGACATCAGAGTGCAGTCTCTCTGTAATCTTATCAAAGTACTATGAAGACAGAGTTGTACAAATCCGAAGAGTGCTCATCCTGGCTGCTATATAAAACTGAGTTGTAAAATGAGATTAAGTTTTATAAGTCTCAATGGAATGCACTGACAAAATAAATAAGTAATAATAATAATTAAAAAAAAAAACAAAAAAACAACTAAGCACACATTGTGTCTTATTGGTCCTGCAGAAGCCATCAGCCATGCAGTGCTCTTGAATGTCATGTACTGGAATTTATGCAAAATGCAGTTGTAAAACTAGGTTCAGATTTGTGAAGTTATTGGACTCATAATATTACACTCATTGGGCTCATAGTGAACCAGCAATGTAATTATCCCTAAAATGACATAATTGCACTGGATATTTTTGATTGGCTCTTAAAGGCACATTATCCAAATGTTTACAGCACATAAATGATGAATTATATTTGTTTGATTTTTTCAATAGAAATTAAGATCAAATCACATTGTATCTAAAAACACCAACAACCAAAAAAATGCAAACAAATAAACATGGACCTTTAAACTGAGGCTTCACAGATTTCTCAGCTGAGCTGATCTACCCTATACACTGCTGATCAGGGAGAAAGTTTGGTTTTCATGAGATGAGAAAATGGTGCCTGAAGTAGTGAATGAATTGAATAATTTTAATGTAATTCAGATCTGCTACTTTGTATATTCTATGTCATAGACTACGTAGGCAGGCAAGAAAAATGTGAAACAAATATGTCCTGATGCATCTCTCACTAACATGTATGGCAATAACATTATAGTGATCAGTGCAGAGATTTTTTAAAGCAAAGTGCATATCTCTACTGAAAAATAGCTCAGTAATATGCTAAGAAAAAACAACAACAACAACAACATGGATTGAATCTAAGTAGCATTGTAAAAACAAATCAAAAATATTTAAGCAAATGCTTTGACCTGGAATGGTAAATTACGAAATCAAGTATTTCTATATACTCTTAAGTATCTGTAGTTTTTTCTAGAATGTCTGAATTATAAATCTATATGAAATGTCCATTTGTAGAAGAAAGAAAACTCTTATTTCCCCAAAAATATAGTAGTACTTTGGCTAGGTTTTTAAAGAAGTTATACTTTTTTTTTTTTTTTTGTATGAGACAGATGCTCAGTCAGTAAAAGCCAGGAAAAAAACAAAACAAAACAAAACAAAAACAAAACAAAACAAAACAAAAAAAAAGCACAAACATGTTTTTATATTGAGATAAAAAGAAATTCCAAGAAGTATATTCCAACCAGCCTGAGTAATACCTATAGCTGAAAAAGAATAAAAGTGTAGCTATACAAGCTGAGGTTATCATGACAGAACTTCTGTGAATCACAATCAGAGAGAGTAGTCTGTAAAGAATATAATTTTGGAAAAAAAAAAAAAAAAAGTCCTTTTTCCATACTACAAGAGGAGTTACTTAATTTTATATTTACTTCTATTGTGGCCAGATTGTGCTTTCAGACAAGAACAACACTGGCAAGAATTTCACTAAAATAATTTATAAGTAATTTATTGTAAATTTATAGAAGTATAGGTATAATCAAGATCAGATGAAAATCTGTGGAAATTGAAACAAATAATGTAGAGATATGAATTCCTTCAGACTACACTCTTTGACAGGGGATGACCATATTAAGCACTGATATTTTTGCTCCAACATAACACTCTTAGAGTGCTAGTTTTTTGGGGGGGAAATATTTTTGTGTTTTGTTTGTTTGGTTGGTTGGTTGGTTTTTAGAATTTTACCATTAGAAAATATCTGTACTGCATCTTAGCCTTATATGCATGAGATATTTCTCATTCTATCCAAACGTGCTACACAGTGATATTGAAGCTGTTATAGAAACCATGTTCCATATAACGTGTTCATATTTCAACTACAATGCAATGGTCAAAATTTTCTGGAGTCAATGAAATGAGTTTATTGGCCTTACTGGTTTTTATCAAGATCACAGCTTGAATAGAAAATTAAGGTTTAGTCACGAATGTATTTTATATACCTAGTTTTTGTGAAAGCATTTCAACTGATGTTAATGGCTTTCACATTCATCTGCACATTAAGGATGTGTTTATATACTGTACTGAATCAAAGCTTTCATGTCTGCTCCTCAGAGAAAACTTTTGCCTTTTAACCAAATCTCAGCTCAGGTATACTCATGGATTCTGACATTTTCAAATAGCCAGAATTTAAAAATTGAACTTCTGACTAACCATGGTTCTGAGGCATTTTAGAAACTACGGCATGTAAAGTAAAAAGTTTTGTCTCATTGAGTAAAAGTAAAAATCACACCATTATCAACAGTGACAGTTTTGATGTGGGGGGGGGGGGAAGGTATTGCAACAGGTTATTACATTATTAATGGACACATTCTATTTTCAGGTTTGTGGTCTGATGCAGTCTGGGAAAAATGTCAAACTGTATCAATATTAACAGCTTCTGACAAGCTCAAGGGGAAAAAAAAAAAAAAAAAAGCTGAATCAACAACCCACTCTGTAAATAAAGAGATATTGTATCCTTTTAAAGCCAGGCAGAATTTAATTAAGGAAATTAACACAGATTTTTTTAGACATAGCAATTTTCTGAACTTCATTCTTCATCATCATGAAAAAGTCATATTCTTTTGTAACAAGAAACAGTGTCTACTCACTGATCTGAAGTTAGTGATATCTACAGAAAAATGGAGAGGAATGATGATGAATCAACATAACTTCAATTATGAATTTTCCTTTCTCTATTTATCCATTATTTGATTAAATTCCATAAGCATTAGAGTTCAGAAACCTGAGAAGAACAGAAAATCAATATTGTTGGAATCTTAGAAGTACTGAGTATTCAAATGGTTCATCATTCAAAAAATTTTAAACTGGGTTTCATGGAGAAATATGCCTTTATACAGTCTAAGCCATCAAATTTGTTAGACCATGTTTCTTTCTTAATTACTGTGTTTTGCCCTGTTTCTGGTGTAGTAACTCCTGGACTAGAAATACCGTTAGTATCTCATATCAGCTAATATGCTTTTGGTATTAACTAGGGATGAAACGTTGAACGTAAGATTGGACAATGGATCTTCACAACATTATTGCTATGTAGGCTTCTCTAACTATATCACAAGGTCTGACAGCAAGGGAAGCTTAAACATCTTGGTCATATATGGAGATATCTGTGAGAGACACCACGTCTCTAAATCTGGAACCAAATTCCATTGCAAATGATTCCACACACAGTTTATAGTTTTGTCTCAGTACAATGAGCAAAGTTAATATTTTATAGGTAGTGTTTCCAGGTAGTGTTCTAATTCATACAGATGTGGAAATAACCTCATGTTGAGATCATATCATCAATTTTTGTCCTGGGAATCTGACACTATTCTCTGCTTCTAATTAATCTTATTCCATCAGCTGTTTTCAACAGCTGGAAAGCATTATCATTCTGAGGTCTGAAGCAGTAATACTTCAGTAATCCGCTAAAATCAGATCTTTGCAGCTGATAGCCAGTGAGGACACGTATCACCTACACCTCAGCTTTCCATTAAGACCTATGCAACCTTTACAAGGGAGTATCTCCCTTTCTCCTTAAGAGTGCTAAGTAGGAAGACCATGTTCCACACTTTAAAAACTACTTCACACTACAAAAAAGAAAAGGAGTATTATTGGACCAGTGAATAACTTTTGTTCCTTCTAAGTTCATCTGCAACTAATTTCAGTTTCTACAGATATCTTCTCATCACAGTCCAATATAAACATTTAGGAACAATAGGAACTTTGGATCTGCAATGGCATTTCTATATAAATACACTAGTTAAGGCTGATATTTTCAACACTGAATGCTTTGTTTGATAATATCTTAAAAATGTTATTGATCCTGAAGCTTTAATGTAGTACATTTGTTAACTTTATGCTCTTTCATTCACTCTGCTGTTTACAGAAATCTAACTGTTATGGAAATTGCTTATTATAGCAAGTATATCACAGTTATTTACTTGTAGTCTGATGCTTCAAAAGTGTGAGCAAGTCCTGCAGAATATACTAACCATCTTTCATTTACTTTGATTGTTAATTGTCTTTATCACATTGCTGGATCTGATCACAAACATGCAGCTGTTCTTTGAACTTTTGTATGTTTTGTACCACCATATTTATGATAGCTGTAAAATGATGTGAATCAACTGAGGCCTGGACCAGAATGCTCTAAAGAAGTAGGTCCCAACATAATTTTTCATGATATTTTTTTTCTTACTTGGTGATTGCACTTCTATCTTATAAATTATATTTGTTTAGTATAAAAATTATAAATCATTATTAGGACTTATAAAAATATAAGCTTTAACATCTACATTAATTTTGCCTAAATTCTGAAAGAAGAGCCTTAACATTTCTTTCCAAAGTTTGTGGAATTTCCAGTCTCAAACATCAGTTCCAACTGTGGGCAGTCAGAAACACTGCAACGACTACATGACTTTTAACAAAACAAGACAAGGAAGGAATATCATTTGTTCTTGTCATGTTAATCTAAGGATTTAAATTTATTTATTATGATTTAAAAAGTTCACTGACATATCTTTCTCTGATCCACCGCTATGCATAACTGAGACAGAAGATGTAGAGCAGAACATTTTCTTAACCTGGTTAACAGTTAACAACTCATATTAATCCTATTCTTAAGTCAATGTATGAAATAGATTGCAGTAAAGTAACACAGTTTGGAATCTTAGTTCTCTAGTTACATCTTTGCACATCTTTAAACCTATTTGATCTCGAAATTCTGCAACTAAACTGATAGTTGACAAAATTCAACCAGGCCTTGGACAGTGCTGGTGGCACCATTTTTATTTATGTATTTATCTACATAACATTTGTTTCTACTCTTTGCTGTGACTTCTATTTTCAAGAAAAAGAAGCATGAGATTCAGTTTCTACAATGTTGAAATTTTTGATCTCTTAGATGAAGCACTCAGTGGGGATATGGCATGGTGGGACTAAGTCTCCACTCTGAGTTGTCAATTTTTACTTTAGGGCATACAGCTTATTCACTGTTCTATTTCCTATGAATAATTCATTTCATGAAAGAAATATACTTTTTTTTTTTTTTTTAATGCAACTAGGCAGAATTCCTATTATAACTTTGGAATACATGAAACCAAGAAGCATCACTCTCAAGCTCTGTAAAGCTATTATCAATACAAAATACTTTTGAGAATACTTTGCCTTAAAAATTAGATTTCTCTATAAATATATATATTTTCCTAAATAGTTCAGCATTTTTCTCCAATACTGACTTTGATAATTTGCTTACAAATTTTTCCTTCTTTTTCATAAATTGCCATAGATTAATTAAAATAATGACAGACAGATTCTTTCTCTTTACTGTACTGTGAATAACCAAAATTCACATGAAGTTGGGAAATATTTACTCAAGCACATGAATTAGACTACATATCAAGAAATGTAGAATAATTGTGGACTCCAGTAGACCATTTTAAAGCTATGTCCACCTGTTCAGAATATCTTATAGTTTATGTTCTAAAGCAAGATTCTCATATCCATAAAAGGAAAAGAGCTTGTTAGGCATTAAGAGGTTAACAGCCTGCTGCGAAACAAAAACACTGTCTTCAATAATGATCTTAAATATCACAACATATTTGAAAAGTGCTTTGCCAAATAAAAGATGGTTTTCTAAATCATGGCAACTACCAAGAGAGGAGTTCAGTATCTAGAAATCCACTGAAACATAAGCTTTCAATAATGCAAACTAAACAAGTACTGATAAGCCATGATAAAAGGTACCCTTGGGAAAATCAGTAGGTATGGTCCTAGTGATACATGTCTTTCATCTTTCTTCATATACTAACAGACCTTTTTCTTGTAGCTAATAAATCAAATAAAATGAGAGAGAGAGTGTCCAAAACTGAAGACCTTACTCTAATGATCAAGGTGAGACAGCTAGGGAGCATCCACCACAGAGACCAGCAGTAAAAGAAGGGGCAGTGTCGTGACCTGCGAGCAGTTTTATCTTTCCCTCTAAATGGAAAATGAAAACAAAACGGTGAAAGTCTTCTGGGATTTGTAGTTCTTCTCTTCTGAAAACCAGGCACCTGTAGATATCAACAGTCTATGGAACTGGAGCATTAACTCTAACTTCCAGTGCACTACTTGATGTTATGATGTAGAATACTGATAACAAAAATCATAAAACCATGAGACTTCAGCATTTTTATTTTTTTTTTTTTATTATTATTATTATTTTTAATCTGTAGAAATGCATAGCAAGACATTTACCATCAGTTTCTGTGCAAGTTTCTTTACAGACCACATGAGCTCTTTGGACACTGTATACTGCACACACCTTAGTATATGTAAGATGCTTGTTCGGTTCATCATCCATTCAGGTTAATGGAGAGTCAACATGTTCAAATGAGAAAACATTTCACCATTATTAGTTGTTTAGAAGCCTCCTAGAATTTTAACTTTCCAGATATACCCTAAAAGAAGTATTTGGCCCAAATTTGTTTTCTGGATCATGTACCTCAATTAGCTCATCTTCAGATGAAGAATCTTCATAACTCCAGATGATATGAGAACGATAGAGACCACAAGTTCACTTTTACATCCCAGATCATGCTGGCAGATCTAATAATTTCAAATAAAACCACACAGTCCATCCTTTAACTGTTATTCTAAGCAAGTTTTACCAAGAGCCATCAAGAAAAAAAATAAATAAAAATGAAGATGGGGCCCCAATTCATTGACTGAGAAAGTCATTTTCTGGTTTTGTGCATTCCCTTTTCAATTCCTGCATTGTGCCAAGGCAGCGGATATTAGCCATGAATATTTCTATATTTCTACAAGTTCCGATTCTCCAGCAGGCACAGATCTATCTTAACCAGTCTCCAAAAGGTTTTATTTCTTAGTGGCTGTAGCCATATTACAGGCTGGAAATGCTCAGCTGGCAACCTACAGAGCAATGTTTCTTGCCAAACAAGACAAATTAGAAGAACCCCAGGCATGGGGGTATAGTAATATATATAGTAATATCTATATCATATACAGTATATCTATATTACTGATTCCTGATGTCTGCTCTGGAGCAAAGAAATGGAGAACTCTGAACCTGACAGCACCACTGAATGCAGGAGAAAAGATAAGCTGGAATACCTTTAGTAAAGTTGAACAATAAAATAGATAAATCCTGGATATGTAAATCCAAACAGACTTTTCAGCAACCATTCAGGTGTCTGAATGTTGATTCATAGATGATAGGTAGAAGTTCTGCTTTATGCCTGCTTAGAATCAGAGGCTGCAATTTGCCAGCACAAGAAAGTCTCTCTAAAAATGTGCTGTTGGTGGAGCTCAGTTAATTTCAAAATGTAAACTCAAAGGATTTATAACTAACCATTCCAAGCTCACCAGTCCAGATGTGTATTACCATTAATTCAAATTCTTTCCAATGGATATTACCTTATTGGAAATTAAAGTCTATACTACTGAAGAAAGAGTACAATGATGGAAAATTAAACTAATGCTCCCATTGGGGCAGTATCTGCTGACTACTAATTCAGACTCATTTTGGCTCCAGGCATCAGTGTTTGGACAACACCATCTGTGAAGTGTCAAGCACACATTCAAAACAGTAGAGGAAGAAGAAAATTGGTTAAGAAAATTGGCATATTTAGGCCAGAGCCTTGGGAACATTTGATTTGGGGTTGAAGCAACACCAAGATGATTGTTTTTTAAGCACAATACACACCTAAACAACAGACAGCTGTTAATGATTTTCTCTCCCTTAACCATAAAATTCAACATGGTGTGCCAAGAATCTGAATTATGAAGCAAAAAGAAAAAAGGGAATAAGCTTCCAGTAATGAAGTGTCACCCACTGAAGAGGGGGGAAAATAATGAAAAAGTTATGGTTATCTCCAGTCATGGATAATTTTCAGTACCATAGGATGATGATTCTTAGTGCATGAATTCAATCAAAAACCACGTGTTTCGTCTTCTTTACTTTGCAAACTGTAACCTATTTAAAAGTGAAAGGCATCCTGCTGAAACAGAAAGTCACTTCATTTCTGAACTTCCTTTATTTGTATTTCCCATAAATCATCTTTGATAACTTATGTAATAATACATTGCTGACATCATAATCCCAGATATACAGGTGCTATTTGCTTTTGAAGAATTTTCTGAAACTGTCATGAATGAAATAGGTTGTAATGTTCTACATGAAAAGGAATGAGGAGGTGGTGGAAGTCAAAATGATAAAATTTGAGGCTGTAGGGTTTAGAACTGTAAAACATACTTTCCCATTGTGCACTCTCCCAGACTTCTGATTTGGCACTCTGACAATCTAGTAATTAAAATTCCTGGTCTTACCTGCAGCACAAAGCAAACTAAGAATCATTTTCAGACCAATCGACTTATTATCTCTAAGCAGATTTCAAAGTATTGCTTGGGCAACAAAGCAGAAAAGAACTGTTAGGAAAGAACAGCAGGAATCTAGCTGGAAAGAAATAAAAGTGAACTGAATTACGTTTGTGTCTGGTATGGGGACTCAGTAGATACCACTATACAGAGCTGTACAAATGGTTGCTGGCCAGGAAAGACTGAATAATGTAACTGCATAGCAGCTAAATTTTGAAATGTGTTGTTTGTTCAAGTGTAAAATGTTGA
Organism: Gallus gallus; assembly: GCF_016699485.2. Lineage (NCBI taxonomy): Eukaryota > Metazoa > Chordata > Aves > Galliformes > Phasianidae > Gallus > Gallus gallus. The sequence continues at coordinate 9,132,864 of NC_052532.1, read as the reverse complement.
GATTTGTATACTCATATGTTTAGCTCATATACTAATAAAGATTTTAGGCTATTTAAATGAATGACTGCTTACAGTAGTTTGGAAAGAATTCTTACACAGTCATAAACTTATTTTTTTTTTTCTTTTTTAATAAAAAAAAAGCTTTTTTTTTTCTATTTTTTTAAATGAAATGTTGGTGAGAGAAAAAAAAAACACAAAAACCAACAACATAACAAGTAGAACATAAAATAATGCTATTTATATTCCTAGAAGGAAAATAAAGGTCCATTTGTGACTTCTCCAGGGGTATCATATCCATTGGAGATACATGAGATCCTATGAACTTCAGTGAAATGACATCAGATCATGGAGGATATTTCTCAAAGGAGCATGCACTGAAGTCCAATTTCTTTCCCTTTATTTAGTCCTTCAGCTACATACTGTCCTCAGACATTACAACAAACTTGTTTTTATTGTACTTATAAAAGGGACTTTAGTTATCCATATTACTCTCTGTCCTAATGGGACTTATCTCTGTGGATTATACATTTGCATCAGGTTTAGCTAACACTTTCAGTTTAATTACATATACTTAACTATTTTCAAGTCCTTGCTTGCCTCATTGGTTGTCAAATAAAAACTGAATATCTTACAGAAACACCAAACGTAGTATTTCAAAATCAATATTTTTTTCCTGTTTCATTTCTAAATAAAATTTAATCAGAATTGAAGTTTCTGAAATGTTTTCTCCTGATCAGATAGACAGACAATTTTCAGTCAGCTCTGTTCAACAAAGACAAGCAGATTACTTGAAAATATTTATACATTTAGTATAAAATCTGTAAATCAAAAGAGAAACTAACCTCTACAGATGAAGGAATTATGCCACTATTACTTTGTAAAATTGCATTTCAGATCTGGAATTAGAAGGGAACTTCTGAGCAGTGAGACAGGACAATGTAATTTTTTAAATTATTTTTTATTTTATATGAAAACTTTAACAGAGCATGTACTCAATATCAAAATGATTCATCTTTTTCCTTTCCTGATATACATAGGAATACAGGGTAATAAATGAATCCAACTTAATTATTTTCTATAAAGATTCTTTTGAGACTACATTCACTGTCCCATCACACTTAAATTTTCAAAATAATAATAGCCCCATCATGATTTTACAAGCCTAGTCTATAAGTATTCCAGTTCTTTCAGTTTTTCCGTAACTCCAAGGTAGTGTCAGTGTAACTGAAAAACACAAAGTTTCATATAGCATCTTTCATCCAAAGTGAATCCCAAGAGCTTTGCTTTGATTACATCAGTGCAAAGGTCATTCATTTCCAAATGAGTTTCTTTATATTTTCCTTCCCATTATGCAAAGACATAGAAATGAGATTCAGAAAGCTAACAGGCTATAGTGATATTGCTTTACATGTTCCCTTTATGATTTCAGGTGACTTCCCGCCCCTGTGTTCTTGCCCCTGAAAAACAATGAAGTGATGTAAAATCAGGATGGTAATGCCTAGCCTCTAGAGCCACATTTGATTAGAAATGCAGACTAATGTGCCATTGTCTTGCTATGGTCTTAGCATACAGTTTATTATCCAGTTAGAAGAAACATGTTATTCATATAAATGGCATTATTAGAAACATAAATTATTGTATAAATATAGATCTCTGTTTTCAACTGCTGTGGCTTTCATTAGGACTAGTTAAAGAATACTCCAATCAGTTGTCTTAGGAATGATCTATATTAAGATGCTTGCCTTCTGTCTCTCTTGAGTAATCTTTTGTTCTTCTGGGGAAAAAAAAAAACACTGTATGAAAAGACAAGTGTAAAGTCTATGAAGGAAACTGTTCAGTTCATGTTTGGTATTACAGCACAGCTTTGAAAACTGAGAATTTATAAAGAACTTAAAATGAAAAACACCAAAAGTCTCTCAGCACATTCTACTGTCCTCCTTTAAACTTACAGGTTAATTAATTTTAGAAAGTGTTTAAAAGCATTTTAAATTTTGTTAAAAATGTCTAAAAAAAATGAAAGCTATCTTCCAACACCACCACCACCACCACCAACAACAACAACAGCAACAACAACAACAACAACAAACTATTCCACTATTTTGTGTATGGTTTTTTTTTGTTAATTGTTTGGGGTTTGAAGTTAGTATTTTTTCTGTGATTTTTGTTTGTTTATTGCTACCTTGTCTTTTAAAGGTAACAACAAGAGCAGTACAATATAAATGGGTTTAAGATTAAGTTCCCAATTAAGTTACTTAGAATTGCATAGACATATTTTTTGGTCTTTTTAATCCAATCCTGAATATTTGTTATTCAAATATTTGCCTGGTCTTGGATACCAGAAGAAAGAACAAAATTATATTTCAAACACAACAGTGTTGTATATCAAAAAGACACTATTATCTTACTACTGCAACAACTTTAAAAGTTATCTGTAGTAACATCAAGGTTGAAAATGGTCTTATAGAAAAACCTTTCCTTCTCTATAAATGGCATGTGTAACTTCAGTCATTCTGAGTTCAAGGAAGCCAGCAGCTACTGCATTATGCATTAGTTTAGTGTAGTTCAGAAAGACTCAAAGCGATTTAAAGAGAGTGTATATAAAGTTTAGTATGCAATTTTCTTTAGAAAAATCAGTTTAACCTCTTATCAAGAATTTTCCTACTCCTCCATGTATACCAGCAATGGACAAATGCCTTGAACTATGCTGTAAATCACCATTAAAGTTCACAGAAATATGACCATAGCAATAAAAGAGCAAGAAATCACTGATTTGATTTCATTTCAGTTACTTCCTTACACTGAATTCAGAAAAAAAAAAAAAAGTGTTTTTTATCAATATTTTCTTTTATTTGGAGATGTCAAGGGGATTTCTAAACACGAGTTTACTTACAGTAATCTGGTTCAACGCTGTAGGTTAAATTTTCAAAGTATTTTAAACATATCTCTGCTACATCTACTGATGTGAACAGGCTGGCTTAATGCAGTGATCATGCAAGAGTCTAGCGCACAGAACACAGGGATCTGTTTCCCTTGTTCAAGTAAGAACCTTTTTTACAAGAAAGCAAGAAGATTTAAAACAGGATTGTTTTCTGAAGGGTGAGAAAAAGAAGCCTTAAATATATAAAATGACCTCTCCACATAGCTACAGCATGTGTATGGAAACACATAACCAGACAGATGCTGAAGCTTGCTGACATCCCAGATTGGCCTGGACATCCTATGCCTCGACAGAAAAAAAAAACACATCTTCAATGGATCTTTCCATCATATCTGTGTAAGTTAGACATTTAATTTCCATACAGATATTTTGTATTCATCTAGTAGGAATCAAAAAAAAAACAACAACTTTACTCCTACAAGCATATCAACTTCCTCATATAATTGACATAAACAAAGCTGAAGTGCAGAGTTGAACTGATAAAAGAATAATGAATTGCCCATGTGTTTTTGTAAAACTGAAGAATACCTTTTGGACAAAGAGGCTGAGAGACAAGGAACAGCCTGCATCTGTGTTCATATACCTACTTTAATCTAATAATGTTGGCTCTATTAAAAATTTGCAACCAGTCTTCAAGAAGTTCCAGGTCTTGAACATCGCTGGAAATTCTCTGAGGTGGCAATTGCCACCTTCCAAAATCATCTAATGGAATAGTCTAACCACTGGCTAATAGAAATAGTCACATTTGGCTGATGGAGAATATTATTTAAATTATTAATATAACAGTAAAAAAAAAGAATCTTTTAGAAGAGTCAACAGTGGGGGATAAGTTGACTAGAGTATTTTTCTTTGTTAAGTAACACACTTTTCCAGACAAAGGCCTCATTTTTCAGTCACTTACAGAAATTTATAGGCATAGTTCTGTCAGTGAAACTGCAGCAAACTTGTTCCAAATCTACACCAATATAGGTTACAGCAGGACTGGATCCCAACATTTTTAAACATTTGACACAGCACTTACTTTTATGGAGACCTATAAAAAAGGAGGTAAAGTAAACCGTATCATCTCCTTCATCTCCACAGACAGATAAGATTAAGTCCATATGGATTTCTACAGTGAGAATGTGGAGGAACACAGTATTAACTTTCACAGTTTCTCTAATCTTGACAAAAAATCATTTTATGTTTGTTTCAAAAGTTTCACAGGATTCATGAGCAAGAATGGAGCTTGCGTGTTGGCTGTTCTCCATGACACTGCTGTACAACATTGTGACCATATGAGGTAAAAGAAAGATGATGTATCTATAGTTGAACTATGGGATCTACACTAGATGCAAAAACTCATATTCCACTTGTTCTGCTGGCATGGATCACAGAAAAGAAACCAGATCTCCTAAATTTCAGATGAACATCAAAGTCAGCAGATAGTTAAGCAAACTCTGGATATTTTTTTAACGTGAGAAATTGGTTTGAAAGTGCTGCAATAGGTTCCAAATACACCAAATTCAAAACTAATTACTTATGTAAGAGCAGCCATTTGAAGTCTTACCTCTTAAAGCGTGTGTTAACTGTTTTTCTCAGTTTGATCATTTGAGAGTTTTTGCACTCTGTACAGAATATTCAGATATTCACTAAAGCAGAGAACAGAACTGTGAGATAACTCGTCTGATGCACAGTTTTTAAGGTACTTATCCTACAGATGTGATATGAATCTGACCTAGAAAAATCCATGTAGTTTCTATAAAATTACATAATTTCAGCAGAAAAGATCTAAACTCTTTATCATGGATATAAAATGCAATGAATGAGAATATTCTCATACTTAGATCATTAACCTGTGTTCATCCTTATTCACAGAGGAACGTTACGTATCTGTGGTCTTTTTTAAAATGGAAGTCGTTATTTTGGGAGAGCTAAGTAAATCCACTAATTCTCTGTTGTTAAATATACCTAAATGTTTTTTCTTTGTCTTTCAAAATGGAAAAAAAATAAAATAAAAATAGTTTATTTGGCCAAATACAGAATCTGAGGGAGAAGTAGTTTGTTTTATTGATAATAATGAAAAAAATCACACTTTGGTTATACAAAAAAAATTCCTTTTCAAGTTTTATGGATGTCTTGGAAAAATAATTAATCACACACTTCTTTTGTGAACAAATATTTGACAATGGCATGGGAGTAGCCCATGTGGAGCCTGTTAGGATGCAAAATGTTAACAGCAGAAGCATGCCAATTTTGTAGCGGTTGACTTTTTATGTGAGAGTGATTACAGCTGGAAGCACACTAAAAATTAACAACACATAACTACAAAACATTAGCAGAAATTGCAAAATTGAACTCAGCCACAATAAAAGTACAGAAGTTGATACTGTATTTTTACTTTATGTCTATAGAAAAAAATATATTCCTTGTTGAAATATGGTTTGGGTACATTATAATGTTTTTATCAACATGAAAAAGCTGTTTTAAAACTATTATTATTGTTGGATATGTGCTGTGTAAATATTTTTATTCACTTCCAGAAGTGAACTATGTTTACTGATTTGCAGTGACCAATGCATTCAGGTTCCTAATGTCCAATGCTTATGTATACTTCCTGATTACTAAAGCCACATCAAAGATAAAGATGAAAAATAAAAGGAAAGTGAGAGATGAAATAGAGAGAAAGAGAGATGGGAATGTGGGCAACAAAATAACTTTTTACTTTGATGCTTTAAGGAAGAGGGCTGAAACTCAGGCATAGTTCCCTGGAGGCTGAGTCATCCAACATCCCTCATCACTTGAACTAGTGAGCATTTGTACGAGTGAGCAGAAGAGAAGAAAAATATGAATGCTACCACTTCATTAGACTGTTCTTCTTGATAAATTTAGATTTTTTTTAATTGCTTTTTTTTTTTTTTTTTTTTTTGTATTATTTTGTTGTTGTTGAAGCGACACTGAGGCAAAGGAAACTTGGCAATCTTTTCAATGGAGGTCAAATGGAGACTAGGGTGTACCAAGCTTCTCAGCAGAAAATAGAGGACTGCAGCTTGCAGAAAGCCTCCAGGAAAAGGAGAGATGATAACAAAGCCAGCTGAGGGGGCTTATGGAAAGGACATTTTCTGACAAGGAACAGAACTGTATGTAGGACACTGCTATAACACTAGCTGTTTTTCTGTTTTGTTTTGTTTTGTTTCGTTTCGTTTCGTTTTGTTTCCAATTAGTATTTAATGATATATATATATATATATATTTTAACAAACAGCATTACCTATAGCAATGCAGAATCATTAGTTGCTGATTACATTTCTATTGTGTTTGCAGAGCACTTTGAGAAGTGCTGTATATATAGTGCTGTTGGAACACATACGGAACATTTAGGAGGCAGTATTTGCAAAAAACCTGCTCAGAAGTGATTACTGGGAGTTAGTGCAAAAAATATGCCTGTGAGCATAACAGAAGCAGTGCAAAAGATCCCCAGCTTAATGAGGTCATAAAATAAATAAAATTTCCCTCAGTGTAGTGTTTGCAGGGACAAAGATACTGAGATGAAAACCCAAAGCCAGGTATATTCTAATTATTTTCACTCTGGTATCAGTAAGGTTCTTTCTATAGATAATAGCACAGTGAGGGTTCAGTCCTCAGAGAACTTCATGTTAAGAAAAAATACAAGTTTTCTTGTGTGTTCAATACTGATATCTTAAAGAATGAATGTTCCCAGGAAATATTCTGATGATAATCTCTGGTATATCACTAGATTCAATACTAGTGCAATTCTGTTCAGATTCAAATGTCTTTTTTTCTTACATTATAGTGCCATCTCTATCTGAACTTAGTCCTACAATCTTCCACCTCCAGCTTCCATGTAAAATTTCAGTGCAGCATTCGCCCACGTTTTCTGACCCATTTATCACCAAACTTATTTTACTTTTGAGTAATTCCATCCAACTCCTTCAAGGCTAGAAGACACAAGTATTATTTACTTGGTTTTGCATTCCCTTCTGTGCACTTTGCCATTCCTTATAACAGTTTAATTTACTGACAAGAGTAATTTATCTTCAAGACCATCTCAGACAAGCTATTTTACTGAACATTAGTACAGGAGATGAAACTAGAGACACACAGAATTTTCTCTCAGAGAGATGGTTCCTTTAAAAAAAAAAAGTATGTACATATATATATATATATATATATATAAACCTAAATTTCATGTTAAAGTTCCTTCTGTTCACATCATTGAAATTAACTCCCAGACAGTAACACTCTACAGACAAAAGCATCACTGTCTAGAATGATATCAAAACACACACTTTTTCAATTTAGGTGGCAGACATGCTACTGGAGTTTTAGGAAAAGCTGCACTGTCTAATATTAGTACTTGATTTCTATGCAAGACAGCATGACAGATTTGGCACGTTTTGTGCTTCTGACTTGAGGCAGACTATTTTATATATATATATATATATATATATTCTTTTTTTCTTGAATTTCCAAACTGAAAATAGCAGTAAGCTCAAGTGTTTTTCATCATGATCATAAACCAGTCACATATGTGACTAAATCTAGGTGCCACAAAGCTGCACTTAGTTTAGGTATTGTCCTTTTGGGAAGAGGTGACACAATTAAAACTACATTTCTAAACTACATAGTGGAATTCCATATGAAAATATATTTTAAAAGAGTTTTTCTTCCCCTTATGCACTGTATTAGAATTTCTTAATTTACTGCTTCAGACTAAGTCAATTTGATTAAGAGTTAAACCTTATAAAAATATCCACACTGGGGACTCGTACCAATTTGACAGAACATTTTTAAAAAAATGAGTGCAAAAAGTAGGACTCATATAAATTCTAACACCAAAGTCAGCCTCAGTGGAAGTTAATATACAAGTTTATATTCTGAAGCCAGTTGGGTTTATTTGGTTTTGCAAATAATTTCCCAGACTTCAGCAGATACAATTTTGCTTAAAAACTTCCTTACCTGGAAAGCCACCTTTAGAGTGAGCCAGCCTTTACAGCCAGCATGAAGTTCAAGCACTAAGGGAGATTTTTAATGTTCTCCTTTACACTGTGTAACTCATCAGTCATTAATCATAGTCATATCATAGAATAGCTTCGGTTGGAGAGGACCTTAAGGATCATCTAGTTCCCAACCCCCAGCCATAGGCACGGTTGTCACCCAGAATATCAGACTGCCCAGTATTGCATCCAACCTGGCCTTGATCACCTCCAGGGATGGGACATCCACAAATTCACTGGGCAAATTGTTCCGGTGCTTCATAATTCTCTCGGTTTTTTTGTTTGTTTGTTTGTTTTTGTTTTTGTTTTTGTTTTTTTTTGTTTTGTTTTGTTTTTTTTGTTTTTTTTTTGTTTTGTTTTTTTCCCCTAACACCTCACCAAAATCTCCCCATCTTCCCTCTTTTAGTATGAAGTCATTCCCCCATGTCCTATCAACATCGGATTGTGTAATTGGTCCCCCTCCTACTCACAATCTTCCCTCAAGTACTGGAAGATCTCTCTCCAGATCCTTCTCCAAGCTAAACAAGCAAAAAATCTTGTCCACTTAAAGAAACCTTTTAGGGCCAGAGCTCACTGAGACATTCAACTGGAATTCTGGAAGCATTTATATGAGTAAAAGTAGAAAATTGTACATGTAATGGATCTTTGAATTCAAAATAACTAAAACTATATAGGTGGTCTTACTTTTTATTAGCTTGAGGAAAAAAACAAATAGACCTATGTTCAGTAGTAGAATTCAGAGAGTACAACTCAGCAGATAAATTTGGACATAAGGAAAAACAACATAAGACAACAAAGCTTTAATTTCTGTTATTTTACACAATCAGTTGTTGGTTAAGAAGACAGAGTCTGCTCCAAGATGGAAAATATTCTGGTCTCACATGTAATTTAATACTTACAAGTTTAGGAGTCTATACAACTCTTTAGCTCATCAGTGAATTTAGCCAATTTCTAGGACAAGATGCTAATCAGTACAGTACTTTGAGACACAGAAATTTATTAATACAGGACTTACAAGGAAAGAGTAAATAATCAGGGTATAATTTTGAAAAAGGGCCACAGAATCTGCCAGTGTTTTTCCAGTCTAACTAAGTAGTCCAGCAGGGACAGCATTTCAAGCAAACAGTTTCCCTGAAAGAACAGTTTCTGGTTAAACCAACAATGAGAAATCAGAGTATCCTCTAGTGCAATGCACTGTTTTAGTCATATAAAATGAAAGAAAGTAATATGAACTGCTAGGTCTCAGAGAATGTGTATAGTGAAAGGGAGCTCTTAAATCTATAGAGAACTGTTCATGTGTGAAAATATTTAATTTCTATCTGTCTCTCTTTTTCTCTCTCGTCTTTTAATAATCTCCAAGGTAGGTAGTTTGTACTTTTTATAGTTTTGATTTGGTATGCAGAAATAAAAAATGTTTCTAGAAGAAAACTGATGAAGCATAATCAGGATTTAAACTATTCTAAAAATATCAACTGCATTTCAATAGATAAGCATAATATATTTAATAACTACAATTTAGTACCAATAGTACTGTTAAAATAAGCACTGAAAAATTAAAATTACTGAAATAAGCTTTACTTAATTTGAATCTTCAATTTAGTGCTTATTCACATATACGTATGTCAAAATCTTTAATATAATCCATGTTTTTCTGACTTTTAGTCACATATACTAATGTGTGGATTTCCTTTTACTTTCTATTGTTTCCAGCAAAAATATCTCATTTATTGCACCGAATAGGCGTTGTCCAATTAACATTTTTTTCTTCATTCTTAAATTTGTCTCCTTGGGCCTCATTAAAACAAACAGTTCAAACAATATACTACATTTTACATGGAAGGTAGATCTTTGTAGACATTCAAGACTGCTGGAATTCTGGGTTTACAAATAGGAATGAAGATATTTTAAAAGAACACAGGAGGGTCTTCAATGATCCAAGAAAAGAAAACAAACCACTTTGGTATTTTATCATACAAAGAGAGTAATATGAATACTGTTATAAGCAGGTCAACAAAAGGATGTCTTCCTTTCCCCTCAGAGCCTAAACAAAAGAGGCAAACACAAGATCAAATTACTCCAATTTGCTTCGTAAGTAGTCAGAACTGATCTTCTGGTTCAAAGTGCAACTAAGAGCATGATCATGGATATAACAGGTAGCACTATGTATGACTAATTGTAAATGACTCTGGAGATCTCTAAGGGGTGCTGAAGAAGCAGAACATTAAAGCATTTCCAAGAGATTCATCCCATGCTGTGAGAAAGAGCAGTCAGGGGTCAAAAGAAGTCATAACCTTCTTGTACAGCAAACGAAGGATGTGCTCTTTTCAGAGCTTTTCTGGAATCAATCTTCCATGATCGGAATGGCTAAAGCAGCCAAGAGGGGTATACATGAGAGAGAAGTGAGAAAGGGACATATACAGTTCATACTAAGCCATGAAGTCATATAAAAGCAACTAATAAATGGACACAGAGAAGAAACAATTTAATTTTAATACAATATACTGTGAGAAGTTTAAGTAGTAAACAAATGAAACTGGAATTTCTTATGTCTGCAGTGAGTTTGACCTAGTTAGGTATTACTGAATTGGGGTTGAAATATTTCATTAATTCCTAAATGAAATTGTTTTATAAGGCTCATATTACCAGAATCTTTCAATTGATGATTATAACTCATGTAGGAAAAGTTCAGTGGGGAAAAAAGGAAGGAGGATGGTGCAGTATGTCAAAAATAATGTCAACTTTTTTTCTATATCAAAAATTGTTAAACAAGTAAACCTTACTAAGAGCTATGATGGCAACAAATAAAGCACTATATATAGAGCTCCAGATTACTGAATCACAGTAGACAACAGGATGTTTGACTTTCTAAGCACCACTATCTCAGCCTAGGTGGTAAAAGATGCATTACTCCACTGTATTTACCATTCATTTAAATTGTATAGGCTAGCTTTGTGAAGTTGATAACAGTTATGAGTAAAATCTATTGGGAGAAAGTAATTAAATGCAACTGATACTTGGAATTATTTAAATGCCCAGAATTTCTGCTAATGAAGAAGGCTATGCTAGCAAAAACAGACATAGAAGGTATGTGAAAGCATCAATTAACTAAGTAATAATTAACATAAAAAAGTGGAAGAGTTCTTTGTTAAAAATATAAAAGATAGGAAATATAAAATATCTAAAAGGGAAGAAAAACATATGAAGAATAAACATGTGTGACTGACAGTTTATATTTTCTTTCCAAACTATTAAACACTTTTTGGGTACATTGAGGTGGCTGTATCATAAGCCTCATGTTTTCAGGGTATGTACACTAAGATTTACTACTTAGGGTTTTTTTAATTAATTGAGGAAAGACAATGTAAATACATTATTATAAAATTTGCCAGCTACATAAAGATCAGAAGAATCAGTAGTAGGAAGGTTATCTCAGTAATGAAGGATGAACTCAATTCCTTGGTAAACATATTGTGGGAAAGTGATATATGTTTCAATTTTGCCAAACATCAAGAACATAATTATCAACAAGGAATGTAAGTCATTCTTCAGGATTGGGAATTCTAAGGTATGACAGAAACATTGAGTGACTTTGAGGTTAGTATGTATAATTACTTGAACATGAGTTTTCATTGTGGAATACTATAGTCCTTGAAAGTTTTAGTAAGAAAACGCCAAGTATGATCAAAGAGGTTATATTATACCTGCACTAACACTGAAGCCATCAGAACTAGATTATTGCATCTAATTATGCGTTCAAAGAAATATGATGAAAATATAAAAGTTTCAGAGAAGTCAATGAAAATGATTAAAGGACTGGAGAATACAACTTGCAGGAAAGAGAAAAAACAACAACAACAGCAACAACAAAAAAAACCACACACACAAAAAAAGCAGAAGAATAATTTAGTTTCCAAAATCGAGGGTTAAGGAGTGACATGATTGGTGATTAAACATACTTTCCTGATGAAATCTGATAACAGAGAACTTCTCAACCAAGGAACATTAATGACAGTAATCCCTCATTATTCTTCCCAAACAATACCAACATTTCTGTGGGATGATTCTGATCTCCAATTATATGTACTTTAAAGCCTCAGAATCCTTCCCTGAAGGTAAGTTCTGACCCCCACATGATTTTAATTCTCAGTCTCAGAAAAAGAAATACCTGGGCAATTTCAATCATCTGTTGAAAACTTCATCCTGAGGTCCGGCAATGAAAATTTCAAGTGAAAATCAGGCAGCTTTCTAAGTTCCTATGGATATATCATCATAATGCACAATCCTGACCTGCACTGTTACCTTCTGAGCTTCTTATAAGTTTTCTGTGCTTTTCATCCATGTGACCTCACAGTGCCTCAAAAGAGGGTGTATACACTAATCTGCATTTCATCATAGAATACTCTGAGTTGGAAGGGACCCACAAACTTCTAACTCAGCTCCTGAAAAAAACTGGGCCCCTGTAGCTTATCCAAAGTCACAAATAAAATGATGACTGGTGGCGAAAATACAAAACTGATCACCTGACTTCTAATCACTGTTCAAGTTGCCATTAGAACTCCCTGCTATTAACAATACAGAGTAATTGGCACTTACTTCATTATATCTGCATTATAGTATTTACATGTACTACAGACTCTAAATTCCTATTCAGAACTCCGTGGTTTTCAACCTGCAATTTATGTAACCAAAGAAAACAGAAATAATTCAACTAAAAACCTTTCAGCACTGTGAAGAATCCAGTTTCTGGGTAATTTCAGACACTAAACTTCAGTTTACAGGAGAAGCTCAGTGTAAAAAAGTCAATTCTCCTACAAAATGTAGAGGAGAGATAGGGGATGTCTGAGCAGGGTTTTGAGGTTTTCAGTCCTAAACTTGGAGACTTAAGCCTCCAGCTTTAATCCCAGGCACTGGCACAGTGCATATGGAAAAGTTTCCATGTGCTACAGTTTATGTTCTAATCTAAACAGTACAATATAAACTGGTGCATGTGTTATTTCATGGATGACACAGTTTTCAAGTTATGACAGTTCAGTAGTGTCCCAGACTCTTGGTTCCCACACATTCCACCCCTTTTTCATTTTCCGTAACTGTCATCAAAAGCAGCTTCAGACTGCCGGAGAACACAGAAAAGAGAGAAAAAGATATGTAATACATTTTGATAATAAATTGTGATGGATCTGTGTTATGACATTATCTGTTGCTATGATGATAGGTCAGGATTTTAGTCAGGCAGTTTAGAGGAGCTAGTTTAAGAAAACAAAATTATTCCTAGTAGATTTCTAAAGGCCATTAAAAGTAATAGAGAAATTCTCTTTCCCCATCCTCTTCTTCAGCTCTCTTTCTCTGACTTCTGCCATAATGAATCACAAAGACATACAACTATATATTTTAAAATTCATTTTCTCAAAACTCAAAAGCATATTTTCTTCAAAATACTTTATTTATCTACCCAGGTGAGCATTAAATTGATGTCAAAGTCCTCTTACCTTTGGACTGTTTGGTGCTTTGCTTGCTGTTTTTAAATTAGTTTGATACTAGTCAGCTTATTCTGTATTTTCAATACCAATCCCATTCAGTGAGTAAATAAACACACACTTTACCACCTCTTCCTTAACTGAAACAAATCAAGAAACATGTTTCAAGCCTAGACCCTTAATTTTTCCCTTAGAATATATGCAGAACTTCCATTAATCCCCTTACCAGCTATTAACTATCATGTACATAGATAAAAGTAGAAAACTTAGCATTTATGTAGCATTCCCATATAATGAAACTGAAAATTTTTATTTAGCATGTCATATATATGTGGTTTTCTTTTCTTTCCAGAGGTGCAGTTCTCAGTGCAAATAGAACAGAAAGAGAAGTACACCGGAGCAGAATGGAAGCAATATTCTAAAACATTCTAAACTAATGTTTTAGAGATGTGTCCTTAAAACAAAAGCTTCTCATATTTCATTTGCTGTTAAAGTCACAAAGTCAAAATACTTGATTGTTACAGATACTTTGAAGAAATATGGAAGTAAATTTTTAATTGATTTAAAATGCAGATATCAAGTTCTACTCTAGGCACTCAGAGTTGTTGAGTACTTGCTGCAACTCAAACTCCACATATTCATTTATGGTTAGATTTAATCTAACACACCTTCCAACAGTGAAATGAAATCATTATATTGGTGTGCTCATGTATGTTATTCAGAAGTACTTTTAACTGTAGAAGAAGAGCACCATAAAAATACACTGGAAAAAAAAAAATCAATTTCATGTTAGGAATATTGTAAATAGCTCAGTATGCATGGTATTTGTGTTCTTTCCCTGGGTTCAGGTCAATAAAAAAAACATATAATTAATCTTTGAATCCTAAAATCTGGTAAGTTAATCTATAGCTAAATGTCACGTCCCCATGCACTCTAGATTTGTTAAAATATTTCTGACACCTTCCGAAGTGAAGAAAAATTGGATTATTTTAACTGTCAGCCATAGGTAGATTTATTCTCAAAGTTTTTGTGTGGGACCTTAAATTTAACTGAGATTTTCTGTTCTAATCATCAACATTCAAGGCTCATATTATCCCTCTAGTATTTGAAGAGAATAAAAGGACTTTAATGGTAAATTGAGAAATATAACTTCTCTTTCTACCCTTTACTATGTACTTGAAAAAAATGACTAAAAAAACCACGACTATTTGAAGCACACCATCTTGTTTCAAATAATGCAAATAACTCAGAGCAAGCTAATGATTCCTGGCTTTGATCATGCATATCTCCCCCTGTACACATAACACAATCAAACCATCAGGATTATTCATGCAAGTACAGATCTTTTGTTATAATAGAAGTTATCAGCTTTTTGCCAACACTCCTGTCTAATAATGAGAAGGCAAATGTGTCCACATCTCCAAGGTTTGATTTTGCTTCTGTAAATGAAATAGTTTTCAATCATCTGTAGAAAAAAAAAAAGTAAATATCCTTGCTAACACCTCTAGTACAAAGGAGTCTACACTTCTAATTATGAGATGTATAAGGGAATGGTTTTATTTGCCTTTTTTTGTAGTAATGATTGTACACTGAATCAGTCATTATTATGCCTATCTACTGGGCAAAATATAACCTCCTTCACTCATTCTTAATAGCAAACCATAGCATCCAAACACCTATGTATGATAACGTTCACATTTTGGAGATTGTCCCAAACCTATAGAATACAACTTAGTTTAAATAATCCAAATAAATCAATCTGATTTCTCAGCTGAATCCTATTGAATTCATTGATGAAATGCATGTTTTAATCAAGAACATCAAAAATGTTTTATGTGAATTTAACAACTTAATCCTATCTGTAACAAATTTGGTGTTGAATTAAAATAACACTTTCACTCCAGATACAATTGCTTACTGAGATGCTGTACTTCAGACAGGAGAATGATTTTTCAAAACCCAGTATTTATATGTATAGTTCACAGGTGCTTATGAAGACTTACATATATCACCAAATCTATAGAAACAGTAGCAGCAAAAGGATTGTTAAATATATTTTAATGAAAAATATTATAATACTATGTGATGGGTAGAATTGCTCCCCCTTTCCTTGAAGAAAAAATACACAGATATTACCTAACACCTAGAGTTAAATCTTTTAAAGTGCATCACACTGGAGCAAGATAGCTTAGTAATTATGGGAAAAAATC